>NC_136938.1:16090541-16109512 GCF_949987615.1 Pollachius pollachius | reverse complement strand
AAGCCCACTTTGACTCATGCACAAAATAATATTTACAACACTTTTTGGGAGTCAGATTCAAAGATTCCTCCACTTCTGTGATGAATTACTTCGTAGGTTAACGATATACCTACGCCGACTCAACCACCCCCTAACCAGCCTTACCTTACCTTTACCACCAGTCTGGATATGGACACCCCTTTCAGGCCAATCCTAAAGAGGAGCATGACTCATTATCATGTTGATCAATGGCAAAGGATTGCAGATCAGTATGACTGATGCGACTGGGCATGGCCACATGCACATGCTCCAAAGTCATCTCACCCGTAGGGCTCCGGGGAGGTCACAACCAACTGGCTCTGCTATGGAAGGTTGTCATAGCAACTGCAAGTATGTGCAAACCCGTTTGCACACTCTTTTTTTGATGTGTGTGTGTGTGTGTGTGGGGGGGGGGGAGGGGTTAATTATTATTTGTAATTATTTTAAATACTTAAATATTGAAATAATTCAATTTAATTCAGCAAATATAAAATAAACTTTGTGGGGCAACCACGCAAAGGCAATTAACTCTAGACGTACCAAAGTTGAACAGTGTTTTGTTAGAGTCAAAAGTGTCCGACACAGAAATATTATAATTATTACTGATTGCTGGGCAAGAACCCGCTCTACTGAACTTATGATTAAATGTGATGATCTTACTATTGTTGAAACAAGCGATGCAAAAACATGCTTGAAGGCCAAACAAAAAAAAAGGTAATGTGCCTGTATGTGGGCTGTCTCATGGCCTCCCGACACAAAGCCCTTGTTGCTTTCACCACGTGTTGACTGTCTGTTTGCTCACGGGTGACCTGGAATGACCCCATCCTTCCCTCTGTGTCTTGTGTGTGTACAGCGGCGTCAGAGTGTGACGGTATAGCTGATAAGTACAGCTGAAAGACGCTTGGGACAGAGGTATGTTGGCTGCTCATCTTCTTGCTGTGTGAAGTATGGGACAAACGCACGCATGCACACACACATGCACACACCATACACACAATCACACACACACACACACAAACACACACACACACACTACTTCTGCAGCTCCTTCTACAAATGCAATACAGTACACTCGCACACAAACACTCATATGCAGACACGCACACAGACAGCCACACACACTCACACACTCATGGCCATATGCACACATGCACACACATAAACTTATTTGGCTACCTTGATCGTTTTCCACTTTAAGATAAAAATTTCAGACACACAAAAACACAAGCAATCAAACAGAAATTTCTCTTTCACCAACAGGTCACCAAAGAGTGTTGTTAAAGGAGCATATAGAGAGCAGAGACGAGAGGTAGGGACGAGGTGAGGCGCTGAAAATATAGGTGAACCAATAGGCTCGTCACACATTACTGTGACCTATTATACACCACAAGAGACACACACGAGAACGAGTATGTAGGAAGTGACTGTGGGTGTGTGTGTGGGTGTATTTACGTGTGTGTGCATGCTTGAGAGTCTGTTTCGGTATGCAAGTGTCTGTGAGTACACACACACACATACACACACACACACACACACACACACACACACCAAGTACACACCTGCAAGATGAAGATGTATTGGTATCCGTCACTGTGCACAGGGTGTTTCTCAGAATGCTATGAAAGCACATTGTGCTCAAAATGCGCGGCTCGCCCACAAGCCTGCAGAGAATATCATCCAACGGCCACGTTGTCAACACAGATGCATTAGACGGAGGGTTCATCGCATTGTTTCATGATCAAGATGGATCGCCCCTGCTACGAAACCCACACACTTCTTTCTCCTATTTTTGTAAAAGCAGAAAAAAAGGGTAAGAAAAAAAAAACATATATGAGTATGCTGCAATAGGATGATGCATGTGATGCAGTTGGGCTGAGGGATGCCAGATTGAAATCTCAACACTTTATTGAATTTCACGGACAGGAATACTTTTTATTTTTCTCATGGCAGCAAAAAAACATTCAGATCCACTCAGTTTTTTTTCCATCTATTTATCATGTTTTGTTTAGTTATTCGGTTGTTGTTGTTTCTGATCTCACGGAATATACTTATTGTCTACACTACGAGAAACTGCAAAGGGACTTAGTGCAAGGAAGCCAACACTCAAGCCACCACCTATTGAAAACCGCTCCTTACACCCACCAGTTAGAGCGTACCCATCTGCTTTCACACAGCTTCTACTTTGGAGCATATTTAGTAAGCCATGCGTGCACAGAGGGGGGGGGGGGGACCAGAACATGTTAACCTCAAGTCTAAACACGTCAGCGCAGACGACGCTGCGGACCACCCACGGTGCCTTCTCTGTCTCTGAGAGAAGACTGATTTAGACGCTGTCTCAGTCGCTTACCCCCAAGCTTTTAGATTAACCACAGGGGGGAGTGGGGGCCTAATAGATCTGTGGCTGCCATCAAGCGTGTGTTTCCAATATCAGGGAAGTTTTGTGCTCAAAAACATTTGCAACGTTTATAGAGATGAGAGAGAGAGAGAGAGAGAGAGAGAGAGAGAGAGACGGGGGACAAAATGGTGGTGGTGGTGTGAAATGGTGTGAAAAATAATGTGACTAATTTCATGTGCTCACAAGATGTAGTGGTACATTCCAGGAAGTTCTGTGACACACATAATGTCAGAGAGTTTGTGTCTGTGTGTGTATGAATTTGTCTGACTGAGAAAGGCGTACACACATGTTAGGCATACTGTAATATATGCACCCACAAACGTTTAAAAAAACAACATTGACTGACATACTCACCCAGTAGCCTACAAAACCACAAGGCAACTCACATGCGATGTGTAGATGTTTATGACCTGTATGCAGACACAAACACACACATGCATTCATATACACACACACAAAACACAAAAATCGCTACCTCCTAATCTCGTTGCACACAAACTACACCACACACGCCGGCACACACACACACGCTGCGAGAGCCGTGGAAAATGAGCAGGCTCGGCCATGCATGCCTGCATGGTTACGGGGGCCATGAGGACGGCCAATTGGCTATTTGTGGGCTCCTGGTGAGCGGATGGGAATAGGGCAGACCAAAGATGTGGTGAGGCTTGAAAGACAGGAAAGCAGCGGTTTATCATTAGAGCTGAGGCCAGAAACCTCCCTTCCTCTCTACCGCTCTCTCTCTCTCTCTCTCACTCTCTCTTGCTCTCTCTCTCGCTCTTTCTCTTTCTCTCTCACTCTGTCTGTCTGTCTGTCCGTCTGTCTGTCTCTCTCTCTCTCTCTCTCGCTCTCTCTCTCTCTCTCTCTCTCGCTCACTCTCTCGCTCTCTCTCTCTCTCTCTTTCTCCTCCGTTATATGTCTCTCTCTCATGTCTGAGGCCACAGCAGGTGATATCTCTGTTATGATGAGCAGTGGAGCAGACAGCTCCAGCTAGCGTGGGCTAAAGTCAGCCACATCCATGTGAGCTTGCATGTACAGTATATAGAGGGGATTGTATCTGTGTGTGTGTGTGTGTGTGTGTGTGTGTGTGTGTGTGTGTGTGTGTGTGTGTGTGTGTGGTCGTAGCTTGTTGTGCTAACGTGGCTTGGTCCATGTGTCATGCTGTCAGGCTGATGACAGCCTAACTGCTTGGGGCTTGTCATCATCTGTGGAAGATAGTTGAGCATACGGATAGGCTTTCTCATGCGCTGATATACAGTATTTATACAGTGTGTGTGTGTGTGTGTGTGTGTGTGTGTGTGTGTGTGTGTGTGTGTGTGTATGTGTGTGTGTGTGTGTGTGTGTGTGTGTGCATCCTATACATGTTAAATAGTGTATCATATCTGTCATTGATAGGTCTCTGTCTGAAGGCTTATCTTTCTCTCTCTCTCCCTCTTTGTCTCTCTCTGTATCTCTCTCCCTCTCCTTCTATCTCTATATACTTCTATCACTCTCTTTCTCCCTATCTCTTTCTCTCTCTCTCTCTCCGTCTCTCACTCTCTCTCCCAGTGGCATTGATTGTAATTCCTGCCACAGCCACACTGACTGAGCCGCGTTTACGAGCGGCGGTAAAACCCCCATCAGGGCGAGGCCTGGATACGTTCCATGTATCGCAATCAGAGTTTCATGAATGGCCCCATTAAGCACCTTTCCACTGGTTACTCTTGGAACATTAGCAATTATTTTCACACGGGCCACGCTCATAAAACTAATAATCCGGTGATTTACATCCACTGTGGATGAGCTGCACTCCACACACACTCTCTCTCTCTGTCTCCGTCTCACATTGGAGGCCTGGCTCTTCTTAGGGTGCTTTTTGTGCTCTCTCTCTCTCTCTCTCTCTCTCTCTCTCTCTCTCTCTCTTTCTCTCTCTCTCCAACGTGATGAGGAGGGCTGGCCGACAGACGACCCACTGCTTTAGGGTTTGCCTGGAAAGAGAGGCTCACAGTTATGGAGCTTAAAAGATAGAAGCAGAAAGAGACACCATCTGACAGAGAGAGGAAAGCATAGATGCCAAGGTTCTGGTGCCAGTCGTTGGAAAATGAATCAATGTGGAAGAAAGTTGTGGCGTTTGTTTTGTTTAAGCCTGACATTGTGTTGGACACCATGGCAAACACGGCCACCGCAGTGCGCAGCGTGTGTATTCAGTTAGTAGTCTACTTTGTGTCTGTTTGCTTTCCTCAATCAGAAGATAAAGGCTGCCATGTCTGTGAGGATTGCTCAGGTCTCTATTTCTGTACTTCCCGTTGTGAAACAGGGTTTATATCTTCGCTGTGTGTATTTGTGTTCACTTGTGTAGGTGTTTGTGTTTGAGCATGCATACGTGTGCGTTTGGCCATAAGTTAATGTTTTTCTTTGTGTGCATGTGTGGTTGTGTGCGTGTGTGTATGTGTACACAGCCATGTGTTTGCATTGTGAATAAATAAATGCACCAGTGTGGGCCAGTGTGTGTACGTTCACATTATGCATTAACACTCCTGTCTGTCTATCTGTGGGAGGTTTTTTAAGTGTGTATATTTATGTTGTGTGTACCTGTGTACGTGTGTGAGTGTGTTGTGTTCAGGTGTATGCATGTTTGTGTACGGGGTGTGTGCTTGAGTGTGTGTGTCTGTGTGTATAGGTGTGTGTGTGGTGCTTTTGTGTGTGTGTGTGCGGGGGGTTGGGGAGATGTTTGTGTGCCTGTGTGGGTGGGGGTGTGTGTATGTATGGGTGTGTGTGTTGTGTGTGTGGTCGGATGGGAGTGGTGAGAGAGATGGGTGAAGGAGGATGGGGTGAGGGAGGGTCATTGCCTCCTAGGCCGTGACTGTTTAGAGAGATGAATGTCTGGAGGAGGTGCTTGCGGTCGAGTGAGAAGCTTTCAATTGAGAACCCAACTCCCCGTCCGTCTCCCCAAACATCCCATCATCCCATTATAACTCAGAGAGAGAGAGAGAGCAAGACAGAGAGAGAGAGAGAGAGAAAGAGAGTGTTCAGCTCAAGCCAGAGTCGGTATGAAGTGATTGATGACTGCTTCGTATGCAGCGAAAAATATAAATTATGGAGGAAGAAGAAGACATTAAGAGACACAGGGAGAGAAAGAGAGAGAGAGAGAGAGAGAGAGAGAGAGAGAGAGGGAGAGAGAGGGAGAGAGAGAGAGAGAGGGAGAGAGAGGGAGAGAGAGAGAGAGATGGAGTGATGGGTAAAGAGATTAAGGGAAAAGAGGTGAAACAGTAGGATAAAGACTTAATGTATGTACAGACACACACATACACACACACCTGGCCAATTTTGTGTCCTTCATGGGGTGTTTGTATTCATCATGTGTTGCACAGTGAATACTGCACATTGTGAGAGTAACACACAACATTGGCATTTGCTGCAAATAGAACTTGATTGATTGCTTTAGGGTTGCTTCGATCCCAGAGGTCACCAGATTGATCCATTCTCGCCCCTAGACAAGTAGCTGTAGGTAGGATTTAAGAGTTGTATAGAGAGGCAGCAGAAAGTGCATAAGAGAGAAATATTTTGAAATTACACAAGCCAAATAAACATCACCTCCTTCTCTGCTCCCTCCCTATATTCGCCATTCAGGGATGATATTGGTTATTTGTCAGAAATGAGCTGGGAGTGATCAGAAAATCGAAATTGTCTCATACAGAAGCAGGCGCAGTCAACTCGAAACCGATATCCTCAAAGCGCATTTCACCAATTAGTAGCTGACGGATGGCTACATAATTTCATCATGTCAACAAATTACACACAAAAGGAAGGCTTTTAAATCTTACCAACGGCTCCTTTAAGGAAGTGATGCACAGCAGCCCAGAACTGCCCCTCACTCCGTCTCGCTCAGCAGGATCTGCCACGTGTGTTTCGGTTCCATCTGAACGACGAGGCGACGGTGCACTGCCAGCTATATAAAGAGAAGGCTTCTACTCTGAACGGCCGTAGGCTTGATGAAGGGGAGGCCATGGTCTCTCAGTTTTGGGGAGTCAATAAACTCTGGAGTTCCTGTATTTGTTTGACCTCCTGTCGGTTAGTTTCACTTCTGTAGATCACCGCTGTTAGTTCATGTAACAGCACACAAACACACACACACACACACTCACAGACAAACACACACACACACACACACACACACACACACACACACACACACACACACACAAATACACAGTGTGGTCCCAGCCTTTGGCTTCTCTGTAATGGAAGTCCTGGTGGAGGTCTACCGAGGAGATTTGACGAACCAGCCAAGCCACCCTGCGGTCCCATCCAGACACCCATTTGTCCGGGGCGCAGCTACCCAGGCCTCAGCCTTTAGTCCCTGGGTGGGACGGTCAGGGGTTCCCCTCCAGCCAACAGTCGGGTGGGTGGATGGATGGAGGTTTGTTTGGGGGTAGCCATGCTCTTTTTGTGGCACACCACTTTTGATGGTCACTTATTTGGTGTTTCAGATGGTAAGGGGGATGTACGGTCCAACCTTTACTGCGCCCTAATCTCCTCTCTCTCTCGCAGATGAGTGCATCTCGCCACGTACCACAGCTCCTGTTTAGCCCGTGGCCAACAGCATTACGCTCCGCGTACCATTCTGAGAAGATTGTAAACTAAACAGATGTTGATTCCTTTCTTCACACACACACACACACACACACACACACACACACACACACACACACACACACACACACACACACACACACACACACACACACACACACACACACACACACACCACACCACACCACACCACACACACACACACACACACACACACACACAGTACCACTCAACCACAGTTGCTTACCCCATACAAACATTCACCACAATGATCTGCAGCAATGAGCAATGTTGGGGGACCACTCCTTGTTTGTCTGACGGCCTGTTTGTCTGTCTTCCTGTCTCTTGGTCTGTCTTGAGCTAACTTGTCTACCAGTAATTTATATCTATCCATATAAATAACAAACACTTTTTACCGATCAGATGGCAGGTTTATATCCTATTGTAACATATGTATTTTGAATGCATGCAGGTCATCTGATAAACACATTCATTGGATCACATTTTACATTATCACCTTTGCTTCCTGGACCAGATGCTGCTCTTGCTCAGCCCTGGGTAAATAGTTACCAGTGCCATTGGGTTTTTCCAAAACGACACTCTTGCAGATGTCTTTGGTGTCCTTTTGAAATAATTACCTGGTGTAACCTTTAATCCTGAAAACTGCTCTGCCTTGTTAGACCACTGGCTCGGCTCCAGCTCGTCTTTTATGGTGTTACACACAAAGAGAGAAAACTAATCATCCGTTTCCTCTATCGCTCATTTCTCTTCACAGCTCTTCTCTCTTTCTGTCATCGCTCTGTCTCTCTTTCTCACTCGCTTGGATTTTATACGGCTTTCTTTTTAAATTATTTTATCGAGACAGCGAAGAGCCAAAATGTCACAGACGGCTGCCACTTTTGTCCAACTATAATTGCATATTTTCAATGACACTGGGCACACAGGCTGAAGTGTGCAGAGATAGTGGAGTAAAGACTCAGGTTCCCAGAGCTGTTTTTCTCTCTTACGACGAAAACCAAGAGTGATTCACAGAGGCCCTTGACATAAGGCCATCGTAGTCTCTTTTTTATGAATCATTTTATTCCTCGTCCTCAATAAAAACGAAATGGGATCTCATAAAGATTGTCGTTAGGTTACATTCTAACTAAGAGCCACTGACTGAGTCACATGTGTGTGTGTGTGCGCGTGTGTGATACATTCAAGCTACCTGCAGGAGCTAACTACTAAGACTGTTGCGTGTGTCGGTAAACAAAGCATTTACGACGTGTGCGGTAGCATACAACATGTTGGCGACGCGGCGGATTGTTGACGCCAGTAATAACAGCTGAGATTAAAATAGAGCAGATGGAGCCGCTGTAATAGAGGAAGAGTCACAAGTGATCGGCTGGGTTGGAGTCGGACAGGGCTGCAGTGTAGAGCGATGAGGCACAGGCGTACCCTAGCCACGAATTAAATGGGGAGGCTGAGTATGGCTCCTTTGACTGTGTGTTGCCTAATTCTCCCTCTCTGGGATCTGGCGAGCCAAGCCCAATGTTAAGTGGCTTCTCGAGTTTATCCAGTGAGGTCGGAGGGAAAATAAAAACATCACGCGAGAGCTACAATTACAGCCCTCGAACATGACAAGTGACTGTTTCTGTGCTTTTGACTCCGGGCCCACTTTTAATGGTCGGTTCGGGCAGCGAAGATAAACAAACAGTCACAGGGGTTAGCGTAACCCCGTCTGCGAGCCCAAGCCAGCCAGGCTGAGCGCATAAGCCTGTGCCGGGGCCCAGCCTCCGCCAGCCAGCCAGCCAGCAATCCAGTCAGTCAGTCAGTCAGTCCGCCAGTCCGCCAGCCAAGTCAAGTTAAGCTCTGCCACAGTGCGAGGCAGCAGCAGCAGAAGCAGCGGTGGTTTTGGCGGCGAGGCAAATTACAACGTGGAGCAAAGCTGTGGTTTGTACACAGCGCGCGCGCACACACACACACACACACACACACACACAAACACTCACTCTGGTTTTGCCTTTCACTTCTCTTCTCTCACAAACATGCACGCTCGCTCTACCGAAAGCATTCTCTCTCTCCAAGTACTTGACGAAAGCGCTTGGCTTAAGGTCACACACTCGTGTGACACGTTGAGTTTATTCTCTTTCTTTAACAAAGACTTGAACTCATGAATTCCCCCCCGCCCCCCCCCCCCCCACACACACACACACACACAGACACGCACGCAAACACACACACATTGACATGGTGGGTTCCTCAATGCTTTGCAAATGTATAAAGCAGACGTAGCAATTAATGAAGCGCCCTAGTGAGAGTCTAAGCCCTGAACCTGTGAAAACCTGGGGGCTTGTCATCTTTTGAATGATTGGTTCCTAATCCTACGGGAGCCTGTTAACTAATGGGAGAGCATTATACTCAACAGAAAGCCAATCTCACTGGGTTACATTGTTGCCTGTGTTTGCAGCTATCATTGGACAGAGAGCAAGTGTTTGGTTTTTCCACACTGTTGAGACCTGCTTCCCCATGATCAGACTCATTATGATCAAATAAATAGATCGTAATTTAATCAATATTGAAAGTCTTTATACCTTCTCCTGAATCTTCTTTGCCGCTCTTATTTCCTTTTCACTATATGTATCGCTGCACATAACTAGTGGAACTGAATCTTCTGTTATGTAACCAATGTGTCCCCAAGACGTTCGCTGTATATAGCGGTAACGTAACTTTGACTTTAGACTGTGGGGAAATCATGAGGCATGAACTATTCGAAACTGGATCACATGGTATCATATCTTATTCCTTGTTTGAAGTAATTCTGGTAATCGTTTTTTAAACTCAAATAAGCATCTCGTTAAGTTGGAGGATTTCACTATGAATCATTGATTATATTCTGATTGAGAATGAATGAATGATTGAGACGAGGCAAGCCTTTCGTTGTAGGGTCAAATCGAGTTTGGATCCCATTTAGCTACTCATACATATCACACTGTCTCACACACACACACACACACACACACACACACACACACACACACACACACACACACAGTGTGCTGTCAGCTTTGGTCATGCAGCCCAGACAGGATGAATCTTTACAGATGCTTTGTCCTACAATTACACCTGCCTGGCGAGTTCCTGTGACAGATACTGTCGAACTTTGAGGTCAACGTGTGTGCTTCATGTTGATGCAAGAGGACGCCTACACACACACAAACACACACACACACACACACACACACACACACACACACACACACACACACACCACACACACACACACACACACACAAACACACACACACACACACTGACATACTTACATGCTGACAAACACACACACACACACACACACACACACACACACACACACACACTGACATACTTACATACTGACAAACACACACACACACGTACACAGGAAGCCACACTCTCAATTAAGTGCACAATAGCTCTGAGCTGTAATGTACTTACACACAAATCATAGCTGTGTAAATACATACAGTGCAGTCGACACACAGATAAAAATAAGCAGAGGTACACACACACACAAACACACACACCTGCTGCTCCTGCCGCTCCTCAGAGGTTTGTGTAAATGGATAGGAGTCTAATTACTGCGCTCACACTGGGACTTCTTTCACAACTCTCCTTAGGTAGTCTGTGTTTGTTTGTGTGCATGTGTATGCGTGTGTGTGTGTGTGACAGGGTTAGTTGCTGTCAGCATAGCAAACTCGCTCACTGCTTATTAGCAGACCTTCTGCTCCCCTCCCTAGCCAGGTTGCTCTGTGCCACACTTCCATAGTAACGGCACTGTCAGTGACAACGCTACATGCTTCTGAATCAAAGCACAAACGCAAAAGATGCAGGGTCTGTTTATTTATTATTATCTTTTATCCTTCCTTTCTGTACTTTTTCTCTTTCTTTCTCTTTCTTTTGGTTGTTTTTTCCAGTTGTGTTCTGGTTTGTTTTACACTACTCAAACAAATAATGAGAGATAGAGACAGGGAGACAGAGAGAGAGAGAGAGAGAGAGAGAGACAGACAGTCAGACAGACAGACAGACACACAGACAAACAAAGTGAGAGAGGAAGAGAGAGAAAGAGAAAGAGAGAGAGAGAGAGAGAGAGAGAGAGAGAGAGAGAGAGAGAGAGAGAGAGAGAGAGAGAGAGAGATGTACTACCAGACAGACAAACTTCCCCATTCAACCACGGCGATGCCGGTTAAAAATAACGACAAGGAACTGCAAGCTAGCGGCTTCTTTTCTCACGCAACTTGATGCACAAGCCTGCATACTACATACACCCACACACCTGCCCCCTAACACACACACACACACACACACACACACACACACACACACACACACACACACACACACACACACACACACACACACACACAACACACACACACACACACACACACACACACATTTCAGGCACAGAGAACTCTGTGTGTGTGTGTGTGTGTGTGTGTGTGTGTGTGTGTGTGTGTGTGTGTGTGTGTGTGTGTGTGTGTGTGTGTGTGTGTGTGGTTGCTGAGGTATTCCGAGTCTGTGCTTTGACACAGCCTCATCTGTGATGCAGTCGGCGTTGCACCATAAACGGCCTGTGTGCTGCCGTGACCTCGCCCACCGCATCCCCTGCGCCTCTGCGATGCATCTCACCCCTGTGGCTTTCAGACATCTAGGCCTAAGTGGAACACAGAGGAGCAAACATGGGTATTCAGAGTGATCGGGGCTGTTGACAGAGTTACGTCTGTTGCTCACCGAAGACACCTGACTCCTGGCCTAGCTCTTTCGCTGTATCTGTAGCTAGTGCTATAGCGATAGCACTCTGTTCTTCCGCGACAAGCACCAAGCACTTATACCAGTGTGTAAGCTCCGAGGGCTCAATTAGCCTTCGAGTAATGGATGGCTAATGCTAAATACATCTTTCAGAAATGTTAAAGAGGTTTCATGGTTTGTTTTCTCTTTTTCTCTTTTTTCCCTTTTTCTGTTTAGCTCTTCTGTTCTAATTTGTCTTACACTTAACCCACATTTTCGCATAAATAAATAATTGCAATGGCTGATATAAACATTTGCTCATGTGAAATGTATCATGTTTGACCCTCCAGCTGAAAAGGAAAGCCTTAATAACGCGATGCTAATGATGGCCTAATGATATGCTAATGCCGTGGTAATCCTATAAATCATTGATGACACAGAACTGCACGCGTGATTCTGAGTAACACAATTCCTAATTATGTCACACTCTGGTAACTTGATCACCCATATAATCACAATTTACGGCACAGTTTATTTTCTTCTTCGAGGGACATGCTGCATTCGACACACTGCTGGCAAATTAGCTGTTTTTTGTCACAAGTTTTCTAGTGCCCGTATCTGTATTCTCCAGCGACATCTAATCCGCCTGTGGTCATCTGTTTGTCTGGCTAATGGCCCCTACGTGTTTAAGCTATGTCACTGTGCAAGTCTGTTCAGATGCTCATTATTTGTTTGACCACATTGCATGCTCTGAACGTTTTTTCAATAAGCAGCAACGTGGCAAGCAGCAAAAAATGAAGAGTGACACCTGCGTATACATAGGGTGTGTGTGTGTGTGTGTGTGTGCCAACTGGAGACTCCACAGACTCTAGGCCCGGTCCAGGGTCAATGTTAGTGGCACATCCTGGTCCCCTGGGGCATATCTGCAGCAACACTTTAGATTATCCCTTGGGCAAGGCATCCCTTAGAGGTCAGCAGGATGAGTCGGGCCCCTGGATAAGGCTGCGGCACAAACAGCATAGAGATTTGTCTTTAAGAGAGAGAACGAGAGGCATTGAGTGTTTCATTTCTGCTATGGAGTGAGGAGCCCGGATTCATGGCTGTCTGGCTGGACCCGTGAGGCTGCGTGCTGTTGCCGGGCAGTGGGGAGGCGGAGGTGGGGTTAGGCAGGCCAGATAGGCACCCGGGCGGACCCCAGGGCGGGTCGATTGCTCAACCGAGCTGAAAATGTGTTCTCAGATCTCTGTCTGACATGCTATCCTGTGGGGTCCAGCCTGTGTGTGTGTGTGTGTGTGTGTGTGTGTGTGTGTGTGTGTGTGTGTGTGTGTGTGTGTGTGTGTGTGTGTGTGTGTGTGTGTATGTTTTTGTGCACACATGTCTGCTAGTGTGTATTTGTTCATTGTTTGTTGATAGTTAGTGGGTGCACCTGCGTTAGTGCAAGTGTATGCATGCTGCTAATGTTTTGCTAATTTAAGTGTGTGTGTGAGTGTGTGGGTGTGAGTCTTTTTTAGATATGCAGGGATAAACAGGGGTAGCTGAGTGACAGTGTTCAGTGTGTGTGTGTGTGTGTGTATGTGTGTGTTATGCAGTGTATGTATCAGTATTCATGTTGCTGTGAAGGTGTCAAGCATGTCTCATGTATGAATGTGCGTGCGTGTGTGTGGCTATGTTTATGAGAGAGTGAGAGAGAAAGAGAGAGAAAAAGAGAGAGAGAGAGAGAGAGAGAGGGAGGGGGAGGGGGAGAGAGAGAAGAGTGAAGCCTCACTGGTCTCTCAGGACCTGTTGTCTTATGGAACACTGTCTGATTGACTGACCTGCGGCTGACAGGCCTGGGACATTGGATTTAGCTGTGTGTGTGTGTGTGTGTGTGTGTGTGTGTGTGTGTGTGTGTGTGTGTGTGTGTGTGTGTGTGTGTGTGTGTGTGTGTGTGTGTGTGTGTGTGTGTCTGTGTGCATGTGGGTGTGTGTGTGTGTGTGTGTGGTCTTGGCCTGAAAGTCATGCATGGGTGTGCGATTATGTGTGTAAATATGGCTGAATGCATGCATGTATGACTTGGTCTGTACAATTGTGTGTCACACATCCATCATTTCTGTGTGTGGGATGGGAAGTGAATTTGTTAGATCTGTGTGCGTGTTTTTTTTGTGGTTTTTGTGGCAAGATTACTGTGTATCCGCATTCACGTCTGTGTGTGTGTGTGTGTGTGTGTGTGTGTCCTCCCCCGGGGCAGTGGTCTATCTTGACAGTGCGTGTAGAGCTGTTGAATCACTGTCACGATGCTCTCTGACCTGGACAACTGACGGACGAACGATCGCCAGAAGAAAGAGAGAGAAAGGGTGAGAGAGAGAGAGAGAGAGAGAGAGAGAGAGAGAGAGAGTGAGCAACAGAACAGGCCACACTCGTCATGAAGAAAGTGCTGTGGATGCACTCTTGTTCAAGGAGAAAGCGAAAGAGTGAGACACAGATAGAGGAAGACAGACAGAGAGAGAGACAGAGCAAGGGTGAGCGTGAGCGTCGAAGCAAAACAAACCGAGGCGAGTCAGCCTCCGTCTGATCCAATAACATCGGGGTAATTGGACGGCCTCGTTCTGTGGATTTCCTCTAAGGTAAACAGTGCACTGCTTCCATATCTGGAGGTTTTCAGAATGACAACAAGCAGGAAATGTACTTGTTCATGCAAGAGATGAGGACCTCCAACCCTACAGTAACCCACAGGCAGACAGCTCGTACAGCCAAATCTATTTCGGAATCAATGTCCCAGGAAATTCTCTACAGCATGGTTCATTTTGTTAATGTAACGTGTCATTTCATATTGCCATTTATGCAGCAACTCAATATGGCTTTTTGAAAGACTTGATATGATACGCTGTGATAGGCTGAATATGTTTTTAGATTAAAGCTATTGGTTTCCTAAATGGTGGCCATCAAAAGGCACCACAAACTTTGAAGCATATTAGAATTATGCGTGCATTGTCACACTTTACTCTGTAAAGGCCAACTTGTTACAAAATGACATTGATCATCCCATCATCTATATATTTGGCTTATAAAACCTTTGAATTCAGGTTATTTTCCATTATAGTAAATAGCCCTATCATTATTATTATTATTATTATTACATTTATACTAATTTTGAGTAATTTAGCAATGGTTTATGTTCAAAGCGACCTCCAGGTATAAGTAATACTACATAACAAATCGTTTTCCTTACGCCATGTATCAAAATTGGTAGATGCTATTTCTGATAGATCTAAATTTCTGGTAGATCTAAATTCCTTTATTCACATCTCCCCATACTTATGCAAGAGTTTTCTTCGATTTGGTTCCACAAAATTATGGATTTCCAAATTTCCTTGAAATGTTAGGATTCCAATAAAGGGAAGTGTGATGCATTAAAAATCCCAAAGAAAATTCTTAAACATTGGCTTTGGTTCTTCACGGTTCTGCTCTTCCGGTGTAAATACTTTGTACTTTATTGCCCCTGTGCTTTCCCTAAGCATCCAGGATATTCAGTGCATGCAGAAACCATTAATATACTTCTTTGACACACGAGATGCAAAACCAAAGGAGACTGCAGGTGATGCCCCATGTTATCACTGTAGTTCATTGTCTGCTGAAATATTTAAACCTAATGCTTCGTTACTCCTACTTGTGTTGTCGTCTTTCTTTTGTTAATCCTGCGTCCACCACCAGATAGAGGTGTTGCTTTGATGCTGACGCCTGCGGCGGTCTCATTGAGCTTTCAGCTAGGGGAACAGTGAAGCCGCGCCATGGCAACGGTGCTGAGTGACTCTCCGCTGAGGCTAAATTGTAGCTCAGGCTGAGGACAACTGATTCAAGTTAACAATCCACACTTTGCTAATTCATCGGGGAGTGCTTCTGCTTTAGGCCCTTCTGTCATACTGATATTGTTGCCTTCGTGGCCTAGAATCCTTGTTTTGTCTCATAAGTTGCCTATGAACTGCACTAAGCTCCATCGTGCTGGCTCATATGAATTACATGTTTTTGAGATTCAAGTTTATTTGCACCATTCCAGTCAGAGTGACTTTGGGCCAGTTTCAGAGTAACGATTTACTCAACCGCAAAGAGTAAACTCTGATTACATCATTTCCATTTTTGGCATTTTGTCAGTCAGCTGTAAAGGTAATCAAGTACTTGTCCAAGCCTCAAGCAGCCCCCTGCTTTGCTCTTCTGGGTCAGGAAGGAGCACTGCGGTGAATTGAAAAGTCAGGACTCCCTTTACGTGTTTGCCTTCTCAGCTGCTGGTTTTAATCAAGCTATCTTGTGAAAAGTATCCAGATTGCCTGCCTGCACATCATCTAGTCTTTTAAGTGTTGGCGGCTGAAGGCACAGGAGAAGAGAGGGAAACAAACTTCTTTACCCTTGGTTTTTCCAACCTTTGTTCAAAATGTGGAGCACAGCTGGTCAATAATTATTGTGTGGTATTTGTTGGCAGGGAACCAAGGTTCTCTGAATGATTGGTGTACTTTTTCTCTTACATTGAGGTGTGTCCAACCCTAATCTAAATGTGTTCTGGATATCATTGTTTCAACCTTTATATTTGGAGTGTGAACGATACACGATACTACGTTACAGTTAGAGAATGCACGCGGCAAAAGTAGATAATTATAGAATTCTATAACAAAATATGACAAAGTTGGCCAAAAAATTGCGAAGCAAACATTTCCGTGGTTTTGTTTATTTATGTACTTTCACTTGTTTTCCCCAATCATTCTTAGAAGTGATTACAGCAAGATATTTCTGTCCCTACTGTTCTGCAAACAGATATGCCAAGCTACATAATCAGTGCTGGGAGCTGCTTGTTCAGTGCCCTACGCGACAGCAGTGCAATCAGCACGCCACTCTTCAACCTTACTTCTTTGTTGGTAAATGAGCGATCGGCACTTGATGGGCCTAACCCTAGAGACATAGCTTGCCGTACACAACTATGTGTACGGTGCTGTAGATGTGCATGTTTTTCTTTTGCTATGTTAAGACGGCAAATCGAAAGCATGTCTGTTGGACCACCCTGATTTATGATGGTGATGTGCTTTGCTTCTACTCTTAACTCCTTTCCTTAAGCCCTGCTCTGTCTCCCTCTGGTCCTCTGTGTTGGTGCTGACAGAAGTTGCTGTTCTTAAGTGATTGAGAAAACACAAGTGTATTTTCGACGTGTCTCGCTGTCAGTCGGTTTGGGGGGTTTCATGCTCGCGCCTCATAAGGGTGTTGGCTTGTCTCCCTGTGAGGGGGTGAGGAAGAAAGGAGGCGACAAGCAGAGGATTCATGTACCTTTCTTTCTGCAAGGTCGTGGAATTTACATATAGAGAAGTTCTCCGGCGCTGCCTCCAGAGACAGGTAGCCTTTGTGTTTAGTGTTATAGGTTTCAGGGTGATGTATCAGGAGAGGCATATTTTGCGCAAGAGAACAGTTTGTTCTCTTGCGAGTACTTTATAAAGTAGGCTTAAGGTCCAAGAGGAGTAACATGGGGAAAAACCAACATCTATAGGAGTTGGTTCTGGTTATCGGGGAAACATATTTTTTATTATATTGTTTTATTCATCTTAGTCCATGTCTAATAATGACACACATTTCATGTCAATTGTGTGGCAAGGTTTATGTTTATTCTCAGCAAATGCTCATAATTCATATTAATTTCCTGAATAACTTGTCTACATGCAGTAGACAGTGCCACATTCTTCTGAAGACATTGATAGCCTCATTTTGTCTTCTTGTTGGATGTCTCTTACCCCTGGGGAGCAAATCTACGCCCGCTGAGACCTGGGCATAGGGATACAATTCAATGAAGTTCACCTTTTGTGTTCACCAGTCCTATCGGTTACAGCGACCTTTTTCAGGTATAAGGCCACATTAAGCTCTGCAGCAACATGTAAAGTTAAACAATATTTTCTCATAGACTCACTCTTTTTGAACAACCTCTGCAACTCAAAACATTCATTCAATGTTTAACTGAGTTTATTTGATCATCTTTAATAGCCTGCGGCTTTAGATCATTTTACAACCTGCCTTTCAACAGACACATTTAAATAATTTCCTTAGTTTGAACAAAGGTAATGACATTTTCACACCTTTTCCTGTAGTGTTTTTGGAAGTGTGTGTGTGTGTGTGCATACCAAACAACACCAAAACACATACAATCCGGTTTTCTAATGTTACCTCCTTTTTTACCAACCAGCTGTACTCCTCCTGGTCCTCTTCTCCTGTTCAACACATCCTTCGGTCATCTTCCTCCTCTTTCTACTCCTACTCTCCTTCTTATCCGCCACCTCTTCAACTTCTTCATCTTCTCCTCCTCCGACCCTCCTTCCTCCTCCTCTTCTCAGGGTAGATTAATCCCCCTGAAGAGGAGGTCTGTCGTCCACTGACAACCACTTGAACCTGGCTTCCAAGGAGCACCAGGTTCACTCCCAAAAATCCCGATGAATGAGGGAATGGTCTGAAGAGGGCGTCCTTGACTATCGCCACTGACGGCTTAATTGTGATCTCAGCGAGGCCCCTCTGGCGACAGCCTCCGCCACCACCACTCGACAGCTCCGTGCTCGTAAGCGAACGCAGAGAAACACCTCCTTTGCATATTCACTTTAGCCGCAACCCATCGCAGCGCGGGAAATCGAAGTGTCACCCGAGAATGTCTGCTATGTGGGAGAAAAAAACACAAAAGCAGTGATAGAATTGACACCCCAAATAGTTCCCCGTAGGTATGAACTTACCGTGAAATATTTATGGCTTGTTAAATGCCAGAAACATATTGTGCACAACGTACTGAATATTCTTACTCTATTGGGCAGCATATCTTAACTAGGTTACTCTATTGGGCAGCATAGGTAACTAGGTTAACCAACATAACCTTTTAGGTAATGTTGGTTAACCTAGTTACCTCGTTAATGCAGAGGTAAATAAGGTTATACTCTTCACAGAGGCATTGTGTAATCCTGGTAGTTTCGTCATTTATTAGGGTTATTAGAAGGTTCTACAATATGCAGCCCGAAATGGCTCAGTTGACAAAGGTTGAACCTATAACTGTCTCATGATTGGTCCAACAATTGTAATATCATAATTCTGACAAATTATAATAAGGGATGCTCGGTGTTTTAATTAACTTTGTTCTAAATCATTACGGTTGCACTGATACATCATAGTTTTTACCAAAACTATTATTTGTAGACAAGTTGTCTCCTTGCTCTGCGAGGCATGGCTGTCGAACAGCATGCCATATGATGAA
>NC_136938.1:16038041-16085541 GCF_949987615.1 Pollachius pollachius | reverse complement strand
TTGTTTTGAAGCCAACTGAGATTTCAACCTGGAATGTATGTTTGTATCTCTAAAAGTGCCCGATCTCCATACACTACGCTTATTGCATACTGTTGTTTGTTTCCTGAAATGATCCACATTCTATATGGCTGATTGTAATGAATATCAAAATAAAACACTGATTGCATGAGGACAGACAACCTTCCGATGTGTGAGTTTTATGAGGAAAGTTGGCTGGCGTGCCGGTTAAAGCCATACCTTGTTGTAACTCTATATCAATTTATGTTGATGGACCACACTGAAACCAACTGCAAATGCAACCGTTGGAAACAAATGGGCTTTTCGAATATAGGGGGGTCTCCAGGGTTCATCGCAACAACTTAGTTTACTGCTCTTTTCTCCCAAGGTCCACTGGAGAGGAGCACCCACTGCATGACGGCTCAATTATCCCTCAACCATGCTTACCATCTCCCCTATCATTCTCGGGATAAGCCGGGCTAGGGGCTCTGTAGCTTGGTAGCTCCGTAGAGATCTGATGGGAGTCGTGGCTTTCATAGTGATGTGATGCACAGCCAGAGATGTTTGCCCTTGGACCACCGCAAGCATTCCCTCAGGAAAACAAAGCTCTTATTCTTCTCCTGGCAATCGAGAGAATTCTACCTTTGCCCTAGTCTTGGATTTGAGGAAAAGTACCCTGCCTTCTCTACACAATGAGCACAAACTTTCCCGCTGCACTCATCTCTCCTCATCTTCCATTTATGTGGAACCCTTTTATGTATGTGAAGCTCACAAACCCACAGAGACCTTACTTGAAAACAGAGGGGTTTTGGGCAGAATTGGATTCATTTAACAATCCCATCGCTTGCTAACATTCAGCTACCGAAAACACATTAAGATGTAGATCCCAGAACATGATGTTGCGGCCTTGGCTAAATGCAGCGCTAGCCTTGTTGTATTGAGCCAGCACAGGCCCTTAGCCGTTGCCTACCGACCTTTCTCGTAGATGCTTGGCACATTTTCCTTGGTAATCAAGGTTGATCAAACCAAGCTGTTAAGCGCGGAGCTGCGGTGACATTTAGTATGGAAGGAACGTGTTAATCTGTCAGGACAGAACTGCAAGATGATTTGCTTATCTTCATCACAGAGAACATTTGTTCATGCAAACCGGGGGCTTCTGAACAGGCTTAGTAGACAGCTGGCCTGGAAAATGGAGCTGTTGGGCTGGCAAACTGTTTTGCTTCAAGAAATTAACACTCGGCTGCGGCACGCTGTTGCATTTCACTGTTTGAGTCGTCAAAGGGCGGTTCCCTCTACACATTGTCATGAAATAAATCGGGATATTTGTTTTTGGATACCATTTTCAGTCGATTTATTTATATTATTAGAATTTATATTATCCTGTTAGGGCCTTAACTACCACTAATAATAAAACACAATGCTTTAAATCTATTAACCTTATGTTCTGGATCCTATAGTGTAAACGATAGTATATATATAGTATACACTATGTCCAGTCTTTTCAATAATGTGTTTGCCCACTCCAATATTGATTGTATGGACTGGACTGTTCTTCATCCTTGCTTGTAAGTCATATTGGATTTAAAGCATCTGCTAAATTACTGTATATAATGCATATTTTAATGTGACGATCGCTGGCTTCTGTATAGCCCACGGACATACATTACACTCCAGGAGCCATTAGGATGCGTTCAGGTATGTACATATGTACATCACAAACGCATATCCCCGATTCATCATTCATTATATATAGATAGTATGTTCTTCAGCGCCGCTGTGTAGACAAGCTGGTTCCAACTGTGATTGTCATTACTGCTCTTGTTGCGTTATCATTTACATGGGAAGAGGCACAATTATAGTCTGGCCAACCTCCTACCCCTGCTCCTCTTTCACACTCCAGCTGAAGAACAGGAAGGGGTCACTCTGTTGACCTGCGATGGAGAGCCGCCACTTGGACTGTAATCACCAAAAATAACACCAGCTCTCTGAAGAGCCTCACGGCTGCAGGTTTGCTTCACGCTCACTCACAATGGGAGCCACCGTTGACATCACAAGCCAAACCAGGTGGCAGATCAGTTTCCAACTCATTAATATCAAATGAAACATTCAACAACATTAGAACTGAACGGTTTTAACTTAACTGTAAAATGCTACATTAGGTGGAGATTTGTATTTGCTCCAACAAACGAAGATACATTCATTCCGTGTCTCGGAACCTATGATTTGCTTTTATATTCCACTATCTTTACCTCTTCCCACACACAAAAATTACAAATGGACAGATTTTATCGGCTTTATCACTCCCAGTCATAAAAGCAGAAACAACGGCCTCCGTGTTCTAATTTGTGCTGTACTCATGTCTGCATTTGTTTCTTTTGATGAGAGGCCTTTCATCCTGTTTGTATTGATCACGGCTGACGAGCTGCAGGGTTTCGTCGAGGGACCCCGTCCACGCCTGCAGGCTCCCCACGCCACTTACTGGGCCCATTGTGGACAGGAATGTGTCCCCTTTCATGGCCTCAACTCGCCTACGGAAAGCATGTCAATAATCCAAAGACAGCGGGTGAGCTACAAAAAAAGGTGCCGTGACCGCTACGCGGACCAGACCACCATGGAACTATAGACCCTGATTTTCTGCTACACTCAGGAGAGAAGCCCCGACCGGCCATACTACACTAGTGTGGTGTTTGAAAACGACATAGGTGGATGACCCGATACCTCTAATGGATGCTAATTATCAGACGAGCCCCACGAAGGTGAGACGACTAAACAAGAAAACGCACTAAATCGAGTTAACACTCCGAAGAAGGGACTCATCATACCATGGTTTACAACCTTCACACCTGCTGCAAAGTGTGTTAGCTTTGTATACCGGAGCCTCTTTCTTCTCCTTGTTATTACGGCGAAGACCTCTTGATAAGCGTGCGTAACGGCTTCCCCATCTGGGTAAGCATCAAGGCGTTGTAGCGAGCGAGGGAGAGCTGGAAGGAGGCAGTGTTGGTTGGCCACAGGGGCTGTGGTCTTGGTACTGGAGATTGGTTTTGCACAGAGAACGCGGTACCGCATAGGCAGAACAAATGGGATTTCAGTCTTTAACAGCCACTAAAACCATTGAAAATATACAGCTGTTATATTTACTTTGAGGCCCGTGTGAGTCGGTGGTGGTGTTGGAGGAAGGGGTTACAAAGGGGAAGGGGATGGGGCCGGGGGCTGCAGGAATCTAGTGGCCATGCCCATACAGAGATGAGGGGAGAAAGCAGCCAATCGTAGCGCTGCGTAGAATTAAAACCACCTCCACAAATAGCCTTAATGTTTGCATAGTGCCTTAGGGTGCGGAGCTTCGCAGCGTCTGGGGTTCCAGTGTAAATAAACAGTGCAGAGGTCTACAAGGGTGGAAGACCCCCATCCCACCACCTCCCCGCCCTGTTCCCAGTGGTGAAGCCCACTACTTTGTTGCTGCCTAATCTAGGCCACTTCTCTATTGAGTGGGAGTAAAAGTGTTAGCTTTCTGTTTCTGCTGGAATGTGTGTCGCTTGTGCGTGTTTGCTTGCGGTGTGCGTGTGTGTGTGTGCACATGCACGAGTGACACAACCGAAGAACACCAACAAGAGTGAGATGACAAAGCCATATTTAATCTACTGTAGCTGTGTGTTTGCAGGGTCCTAGAGAGACCACTGACCGATCCATAAACTGGACTTACACATACCTATACCAGGGACCTCAGCGTCAATATCGCTAAACCACTACTTGACCTAAATGCAGAACGCATTCAACAGTCTTTATAATTAATGATGCTACTATGCCCTGATAGCAGTGGGTGGGGGAGATTTTACAAATAGCAATTTACAAGTAAAGATTTTCTATGTCTTGATTGGTGGAACAGTGTAACTTTGACCCAGCTTGTCAATTGTAAAGACCAATTGCATCTCTAAGAAAACCAATTTATATTGGCTATGGATTTCTTGCAGTATGTCCCAAAACTGTTTTGCTAAAATAGAAAATCATAAGATGTGTAAGGTGGTCATATCTATGTGTGTGTGTGTGTGTGTGTGTGTGTGTGTGTGCGTATATTTATATTATATACGTGTATACACACACACACACTAGCTGCACATATAGCTACTATCTCTTCCAACCATATCCCATAAATAGGGAAGTAACTGTTGCTAGGCAACAGCTTCCGATTGCAGCTCACTTGATATAGTTGTAGCCTATGACTTTTAACCCATTTGTAATGTCGCAATATATTTGGAAATCTGTCTACCTTTCTGTCATCTACATTTTGTTAAAAACAAAAGCAAATGTAAGAGTCAATGGTTGTTGCCAGGGCTTCTTTGCGTGTTAAATGTTTACAAGACTGTGAATCCTCTTTCGAGACAACTATGATCAAGGGTTATGCAAATCTGTCTAATCTTGTCTTGACGCAGTTTCTCAGAATTCGAAACAACAGACCAGTCCTGCTTTTATGGCTCCTGCACTCCTGTATGTTTAACTCCTATATGTTTGAACACTTGCTTGAGTAAGCATTGTGACATTTCAGTTGAATTTCTATTTTTCGCACTGACCTTCATGTAGGATGTAGCAGAATGTGTTACTCTTTTTGTTTACATATTAATTAATGACCAAGCACTAGGCTACTTATAATACAGTGCTTTCCACTGCTCTATTCCATCAGAATATACGAATGTGAAGTTCATAACCAATGACCGCCTCCATTTTGGAAGCATTGTGGCATTTATCGGTAATGATTTGGTACTTTTCGTGAAATTATTTGTCATTTTGGAAAGACGTTGTTTATGAATCTGCTACTGGGTTTCTCATGTGAGACCTGGCAAAACAGTTGCAATAAGCCTAGGTTATGGTATGTTTACATTGATTTCGGGATTTACAATACTACAACTCTCTTGAGTCCTCTCAATATGGCGGATCCTCAACAAAAAAACTCCCATGAGGCATTTTGATGAACAAGTCCTATACAAGTCCATTATGCATTTTGTAAGAACAAAGTAAATATATATATATATATATATATATATATATATATATATATATATATATATATATATATATATATATATATATACCTATCTATCTGTCGACTGTAGGGCTTGCTAGTGGGAAATACCCTCGCAGAACAGGACAAAGCGCAAATAAATATCCTACTTCTAATAACAAGAGAGAAGAAACACGACTCCAACAAACCAGTGTTTGAGGGAAGTAAAAGCTTTGTTTTTGCAGCATTACAAATTTATTCGTGGGGGAGGGGAAAATCAAACTGATATTTAGCCCCTACTAGCTTTTTTCCCCCTGCTTTTGTTTCATGCACGGCTCTTTTTACCACATGGTAGTGACAGATTGTTTGAGCTGGAAGGAAAAGCCATTCGAAGCTAATTAAGCAGCCATTCCAGGCACTATTCGCCGGCAGGAGGGAGAGTAGCAGAGGCATTTGTCAGCGCCGAAGCCAACGTGGGTTTAATTGACATCATGGGATACTGACTGACAGCTTTTCTAGCTTTTGACCAATGGCAAGACAGCTGCGCCGCCATTGGATAAACGGCAGTGAAAGGAAAGCAAACCCCACGTGGGGGCGTGCATAGTGAGCAACACGTGATAGGCTGGTGTCCTCGGGCGCAGACGTGTTGTAGCTTACCTAGTGCTGCTGATATGAAAGCTTGTGGAAGCTTGAGGTCTCGTTAGAAATAGGCCGATCAATTCGCTCAAAAGACATTCAACGACAGATTAAATGTTTTTTGCCCTTCTTCTAATTGTGTTCTTGTTTTGGATCTTAATAAGACACAAAAAATATCCTTCATATGATCAAACTCAATGCATCCATTTTCTAACTATTTATATATCTTAAACAGGAATTTTAAATACCAGCTCAGCCCATTTCTTTGAAAAGTTATGCAAGCATATATTTTGAATAACATTATTTTCCTTTAAACAGTTGTTGCTAAAATTGTATTCGGTCTTGTACATTGAATAGAAATCACACACCATGCGACATCCTTACATTCTAACATAAGATTAAAACATTGGCAATAAGCTAAACAAATATTACTTTTGTTTTGAACAAGTTGTCGGGAGGATCGTTGAACGTTAGCTCTGATCCAAAATGGCGCACATATAAGGTTATGTTCCACCGACCAGTCAGAGCCGCGTAGTGAGTGTCCCCACGTGGGGATCACTAGCTGTGATTGGTCAATAAGACTAAACTCCTCCGGAGAACCCAATTGGTGTGTTCAAGGCCCCCTCTCGGCAGCGGAGTCCTCATGTCAGTGCACAGTCTGTGTGTGGTACAGCAAGGGACGGCGAAAACGAATGCAAGCAATTGGCAGATGTCGGAACGACGAAGATATCTCAAATCACCATTCTTTTAGACGATTTTCTTGTTTTGTTTTTTTCACAAACTGGGCTTCGGGTGTGGTATCATTGGAGACGATACAAGCATTCTTTAAAGTTCTATGCGGTCAACAACTCTTTTCGTTCGAGGGGTTTCCGCCGTCCGATTGGACGGAGAGACATTCTCCACCACCAGGTCGTGCTGCGCCTCGGGATCACCATAGGGTTTCAAAGGACTCGTGAGGGGCACCTCGAATTACATACAAATCCGACTGAGTTTTTACCATATCAGTCACCGTGGAAGGTTATACGCGAAGGATATTTAACATTTTCTGTGGACACAGAACTACATGCGAGGAGAGAAATCATTCGACACAAAGGTAAAAAAAGAAAAAAAAGAAGGGGGCGACATGAAGAGAGCCGCTAACTAGACGGGTGTTGGTGTGGCTTTATGGCAGCCCACTTTGAAAGTGCAGCTTCTTGTAGGCTATTTATGATCTTCCGGACCCAAAACTACCGTTGCATCTGTTTTCTGGTTGTAAACGACTTCCTATTTGTTAAATGCCTTTTAATTCCACATGTTCGATGGTTCTGTCATTTTTTGTGGATCACGGCTTTTAACTTGGAGTGTAGTGTAGGCCTACATATTGTAATAACACATTTGTTGCGACCGTTTCGCAGTATAACCAATGAATAGCCTACACAATAAGGACAGCCGAATCGGCTCGATTTTAGTTGACAAAACAAACGATGTCGGCGCTCATTTAACGTGGCGATCGTAAGGTGGATTCTGATTTAAATTGTAAGTTATGTTATATTCTCTGTGTCGATACAGTAGAACATAGGCAATCGAGGACCCGGGGACATCCAGTCATTGGGGTCGACGAGTACCCCTGACAACCGAGGACGGTGCTTTGTCCGCCGCCATCCTGCGTGTGAAGGGAGGGGTGGCGGTGATTACCGCACGTTCAGCGGTACAGCGGGAGAAAAAAAACCCCTGTTTACTCGTGAGGAGGATTCGACATGTATCCACAAGGCCGGCATCCGGTAAGTAGCGCTCTTTGTCACCATTTGTGAATTGTGTGCGCCGCGCGCACCGCCTTCAAAGTGTAGCCTAATTAGCTTGTCATAGCAAGCTCGTGAGCTGCGCCTTACTATTTATGGTTAGAACGTTGAGTTCACACACACACACACACACACACACACACACACACACACACACACACACACACACACACACACACACACACACACACACACACACCTCTGTTTATGTGTGTGTCAAATAACTATCGCCATATTTCCAACAATCGCCCTGCGTAATTTAATCTCCAAGTTTATTTATTGTTGGTTAGATGTGCAGACGTTGTTTTCCCCAGCAAAATCCTCTAAAATCCACAATACAAATGAAAATATCTTCTCCTGCCCAGCCCACCACCCCTACCCCTCGACAGTGTGCTTTGAAGAGCGTTCAATGACCCGCCTCTGTCATCGCACACGCTGTTGAGTGATAGTAGTTCTTCCCACCATTATAAAAGCAACCGCCAGGCAGGGCTCTTGGGAACACTTGGACAGCTAACAGTGCACACAGACAAACCACCATTCAGCCGGAGGGGGAAAAACAGGTTACGCGCTAAAGGGAAGATGAGACCATAAAACAACGCTGAGTCGTTGGTCTCTGGCGAATGGACAAAAATGTGTTTGTGGTTTGGTAGAGCAAAAAGGGTGTGGCCGGGTCATTTACAGCAGTTGTATGATGTATGCGTTTGCAGGCACCTCACCAGCCAGGTCAGCCTGGATTTAAGTTTACAGTGGCCGAGTCCTGTGACCGAATTAAAGACGAATTCCAGTTTCTGCAAGCCCAGTACCACAGGTAATGAAGAAACTGCTTCATTTCCTACAAACATAGAAGGCATTAACTTTTACTAATTTGTGCCTTTTTGGAGCATGCGTGTAGCATACACTGGTATTATCTGTAGAGTCTACATCTGTGCTGTATATGTGCTTTATCTCTCTTTACTACACAAAGATATATAAATTACATATTACATAAAAAAACAACCCCACAAATATTCACCGATGTTTATACTTTCCAATCCTTTTTCATTCCCTCTCTCAGCCTCAAAGTGGAGTACGATAAGCTGGCCAATGAGAAGACAGAAATGCAGCGCCACTATGTCATGGTAAGGAAAACGGACAACATGGCCGTCACGAATGTTTTTAGCATTAGCATTAAGTGAACAAGTAGCGGTGTGCCTGCATGCTAGCATTGTTGTTAAAATATACTGGCATTATGATCCGATAGAAGGGCATGGATGTGTTTCTGTCTGCTGTGAGCTATGGCGGACGGAGGGTGAAATCCAACTTGGGTTTAAACGTCCAATCAGTGTGGGATGTGAACAGCCACTGGCCTCCACCAGCCTTTTGTTCTGGAGTCCTCTTTATGACCCCCCATTCCCACACCCACTCTTTCCTCCCCCACGGGGCTAATGATCGGTCTGCTGGATGGGTACAATAATCAGAACGTTTTATTGGAGTTTTTTTGTATGGTTTATAACTCTTCCAAGGTGAATCATGGGATTCCCCCAACCCTCCAAATGCAGCCTTAGCTTTAAGCTTTACGCTTTTAGCTTTTGTTACATATTTTGGATACCTGTTTTCAGTCAAGTCATGCTTCTGTGGACTGTAGTTTTCCCGTGACGGTGGGTTTCTACTGTGGGACATGTTCATGGCTGTTACGGGTAAAATTAAACCCACGGAAGTGTCTCGAGTTTGGGTCAAAGTGCTCTGTGTGTCAACTACAGCAAAAAAGAAGTGGTGCTTACCATTTCACCGCAACATTGATCCCATTCAAAGGTTCACAGTAGTACAAAATATACCAGTCGACAAACACTCGGAAAAAGTAAATGCGGTATCTTGCAAATTATGCAACTAAGGGCAAATGTGTGTGCTTATCTTGTTTGTACACGCAACGATTGACTTTAACCAAATGCTGCAGTACGTTTGTTAAATATTATTGCACTTCGAGGAACCAGGGTTAGGGGGTGGGAAACAATGTTAAAAATGAAAGGTGGGCAAAGTCTGTAAGATATACCCACAGGCCTGCCTTGATTCTGGTTGTCTGACCATTGGATTCACAGGCTAATAGCAGTGTTCCATATACATTTTAATACACCCAAGGGCATCAGAATACATGTAAGAGAACATTAAATGAGGACTATATTGCTGTGATTTTTGTCTCATTATATTATATTTTATTCTGATTTGAATTACTATCAGACACAAGTGTTCTTATCCGGTAATGATTCGGTCATTGTAATGCAACAATAAATGCAAGCAATTGTGTGGGTTCATAACCGCTATGTTATACACCCTGTGTACTGTTGAACACAAATGTTCTTTGATGAAGGAAACGTAGACGATGGTTATGTGTCTTTCATTTTATGCTGTGCTTTCGTAGTGAACGAGTATTAGGCACATAAGGCATCATTGTAATCCAGGATTCTGTTTTTCCCTTCCATTCAAGTAACACTTGAGTAACACTCTTTCATTTTTGTTTGTTAGTACTACGAGATGTCCTATGGGCTCAACATTGAGATGCACAAACAGGTATGTAACTCATTGTCAGAAAGTGTCTGTGTGTGTGTGTCTGTGTGTGTGTGTGTGTGTGTGTGTGTGTGTGAACCGTGATGAGCTCTGTTGGCTGGCTTGTTAGCTAGCTTGTTTTGGGTTCTTCATGGGTACGTGCACACTCCAAAAGCAAACAAGACAAAGGAGCGCCGTCTGTCTGATGGGCTTCACCTCCACGAGATTAAAGGCAAAGGTTTGGCAGACGAGGCAGGGTTGGCAGACAAGGAAAGGGGAAGGAAGGAGGATTTCATTCTCCCATGGTGTGTGTATGGATTCTCCCCCTGCATATATGGACGCTGGCAATGACTGTGCGCCTGTGCATGTTAGCACAGGGTCGTGCACAATAGGGCACCCCGCCTGGTGCCAGTGAGGCTAAAGGCTCATTAGTTCAGCTGCCACCCAGGAATGAACATCCCTCCAGAACACACCGGCGGGTCTAGTCCATGTAGCTCAGTGGAAACCACTTCCATGCAAATCCACCGTAAGGCCTACTATACCACTACTACACAGGCAAGTGTTTTTGAAGCTGTGAACTGGTCCAATGTAGCGTGTGCCTCACTGTGGGCAGAAGGACTTGCCCCAGTGCTGCAGGCAGACTAACTGTCTTGGGCCTGTCATTTAGCCTTATCATCATTTTCTCTCTCTCTCTCTCTCTCTGTATTTCGCCCCCACCGTTGCCCTTTAAACACTCTCTCTCTCTCCCCCCCCCCGCCCCCCCCAACGGTATCTATCCATATATTTCTTGGTTGCTCCCCAACCCCCTTGATGGATTACCTCGGATGATGGCCCAGGTTTCATTAGCGGGGATGTATGATGTATGAAAATGTATTTCGGGGAGATGGGGGTCTCTTCATCGCACAGATCTAGAAGGTTAATGGCGTCGTGGGGTAGATGACCTAGTTAGACAGCCGTGTGTGTCGGGGGGGGGGGGGGGGGGCGGGGGGATGCGGACCACACACCCGCGCCCTCACAGGTGCGCTCCTGTAGATGTCTGCATATGGCACCTATGTAAAGGAGCCCTCCATTTGCGTATTAGGGCGGCCTGTTGCCTACTTGCCTCCCCTCCCCCGTTCAGGAGCGGGTTGTCACTAGTCATCAACAGCGAGGTTGGGCTTGTGTCGGGTGGTCGCAGGAGGTGCCGCAGGGTAAACAGGTTAATCGACTGTTCCTCCCCCATGCTCCAGCATGCACATACCCCCCCCCCCCCCCCCCCACACACACACCCCCGTCTATCAATAAAAAGGCCACGGCTTTGACGGAGACAGACGTGAATTATGCATGATCTCCCCCACCCCCACTCCTTCATCCCCGGTGAACGAGTGTTTGTGATGACATCAGCGCGAGGTAAACAGACAGCCCTCGGCTGTGCCCATTATTGGATGGGGGGGGGGGGGGGGGGGCAGGTGTGTGTTTGTGTGTGTGTGTGTGTGGAGAAAGACAGGGGCGGTAGCAGGGAGGCTGGATTATTGGATGCAGGCATATTACTTCCCTTGTGTTGAAGATTTATTGTGTAGTGAAGGGAGGGGGACCAAAGCAGCCAGTGCTTTTGCCGTCGCCCTCCAGAGAAAGCTACGAAGCTGGCGGGAGAGAGTAAGAGGATGAGCAGCACACCCACAAATATACGCATGCACGTTAACATGTACGTTGAAACTCGACGTATTTGGTACGGCAGCGCCATAAAACAAATATATATGTATATTTACATTTGTTTTATGGTTAGGTTATAAACACGTGCGCGCGGGTAGTAATTGGAAGCGAGAGCGGGCTTACCCTTGCTGATGAGGGAGGACTAGCAAGCAGTACTGGGGCTCAGTATGGCTGCTTGGGGGGTGATTTGTTTTGACAGCGTCTCTTACGATGGTGCAGAGTGCAGGGCGGAGGTAATCGCCCTCTTTGCTGTCAATAAGTGATTTTAATTAGCGCAGCTCATTAGGCTGCCTCTACAGTGTGCCCCGCTGACTGTGTGTGTGTGTGTGTGTGTGTGTGTGTGTGTGTGTGTGTGTGTGTCATTTATCCCTGCTGTAATGTGAAGAAACCATTCAAGTATGCTACCTGGATGCTTGTATTATTTTCCCCTTCTTGGCAAATGCAGTGAAACAAAAAACGTATAGCTAGAAAGGTGTACTGATAGTCGTAGGATTGAAATTTGGCTTTGTGCTGTGCTGTAGAACATTATCAAGTGTTCCCTCCAGCTCTTACTGCGGTCACTGACTGAAATATGTCTCTTTTATTGTATTATTTTACAACCACATAAATGTCTCCTAATTAAAAACAATGGAGCACTTGTGGAGAACGAGGAGTGGTAGAAGGGGATGAGGGCCACAAAGTGGTTCTCTAAGGGAAAGCGACGCGGCGCTGTGTTTGGCTGGTAGGGAGAGGGTGCGAGTGGGGTTGTAGGAGAGGGCAGGAGAGCGGGTGAGCAAGAGGAAAAGCGTTTGCAAGAATGAATAATTTATACCGAAGTCTTGGAATTATTCGCAGAGGTGGTGATGTCCGACTTGGCTGTGGCTCAAAGCAAACTAGAGGACACACGCATTCTATCAGGGGCACTGGGGAGGTTAATGGAGGCAAAGGCGGCCATTATTATCGTCGGTCGACTACACGAGCAGAGTCCGGTGAATGTGTTTATTCAGCCTACCAGTGTTATTTTTTTGTGTGTATTGTTGTGGTGTAGTGAAATGCAAGCAAAAGCTTTTTCTATTGCAGCCACACGTCTTTGTACTACGTCAGCTGATTGTTGACAACACCAGACAAAATCAGTCTTTGAACCCCTGCTTGGTGCACACATCGGCAGGAAAGAGGCCCGGGGTTTTTTTGCGACGATGTGTGGATTGCGCGGGCCACGTGTGGTTATCCTTAGTAAACGTTGCGCTAGCCTAGTAGTGCGCGGTCGCTACGCCGCCTCAGCAGCCTTCACTTGGAGGTGAGTGTGTCCCCGAGTGTGTTCCACGCCAGCCGAGTTCTCGCCGTAGTGCGTCATCTTAACTCTGAGCATCAGTAACGTTGGGAGAGGAAGCTCCACGTTTACGGAGTCAAACAGTCAAATGGTGCTTTGGTGCCCCACCATTGAAGACGGGATGAGGGAGAGAAATGAGAGGAAGAGGGAGGCCCTCTCCAAGCACTGGCACTCCTAGACCAACCCCCGAGTACCTGCAATGTGGAGCCTCGGGGAAAAGCCTCTGCCGGCTCAAGGGCTTGTTTTTTAGTGGCTTTAACTGACAACGCTTATTTCCAGCTTCTGTCTCTGTGGCATCTAAATGCACTCTGGGGAAAATTGGTGTCTCAAAGGACAAATTGAAGTCATTCAAGATTGTGTGCTGTCATGGATGTCGTGTACTTAGAAAAAAAAATGCCCCACCTCTAAAATAGTTATTTTGTGTCTAAAGCCTTTGTGTAGCATAGTCTAGCATTTTGCAAAGAAATGTCTGCACATGGAAGAAACAATTGGCATGGTCTGTTTATTTATTTTGTATTCCGATAAACGTATACCTATTATCCTTTCCTGTTAACAGATGGAAACACAAAAATAAACGTAACAGATCCAATAGAGAAAGGGGGCTTGCTTTTCAAATGGTTTGATTTGAGTCAACCAAATGGATGATTTTTCACTGAACGCATGACCTTTTAAGGTTACCAGTGGTATGCTGTTGCAATGATGGCTGTGTCCCATGAGTCTAGCTCTCCTGTTCTTTTCTACCATCTCAGCCCCTCCCTCTAAAGCTCTCCTTCTCTCTCCCCCACCCTCCTCCAATCCCCCCCAGTTATCCCTCATTAATTTCCCGTGCCGATCAGATTGACGGGCCGAAAATTCAATTTAATGACCTGCCTCTGTGCGTCTAATATGATTTTACAGGCTGTTCTGGTCAGGGGCCCCAGTCCAATTTACATAACGATCAGCCGCAGCAGATAGCGTTGCCCCAGCAACAGAAGATGGAGAGGAATTTTGAGGAAGGATGAGGAAAGATGGGGGGAGGCGCTGTAGAGGAGATTAGGACAATGTGTTGTACAGGAGGGGGTTGGAGCACGGGGCTTAGGGTCAGACAGGGGGAGGGTTGTGAGATAATTCATGACAGCCCCCAACCCCCCAGACCTAAAATGAGTGACACTACAGTTGTGGCAGAAGCCAATAGCCCCTCCCCATTTCCCTCCCACCTCCCTCTCTTCTCTCCACTGTGCTCCATTAAGGGCTCTTTATGGTTCCACATTGACGCAACCCAAGGGGGTTACAGACTCGTTAAGTCCTTGCGGACCCGCCTTTGGACACCGCAAGGGCCTGACGTGCACCTCCCAAAAATTGTAACCTTTAGTCGCGGCGACGCAGGCGCAAGGGCTGTGATTGGTCCGCTAACTATATTATTTCCGGCAATACGCTTTGTATGTAAAAAATCATTGGCAAAATATTGAACTTTTGCCTTCATAGCGTAACTTTTTTTTTTTTACTCTCTAGTAATCCGTCATCATAGACTTTGAAATAATGCAAACGACGATCAACTAGCCTATCTTGTGTTTTTGTTGCACATTGTTTGAGTTGTATTCAGCTTTCAAGTTGTTCTCTCTTTACCACGGACATGCAGAGCGACACGTCAACCCGACGCAGAACCAAAACGCTGCATGACTATGTCGGAGCGACTGCGTGGTCATTGCGCTGCGTGAACGTGGAACCGTTATCAGCCCTTTACTTTCACAGTCAAACAAAAGGTTAGGGGAGCAAATGACCGGAATTCAGTCGTGCTAATATACGCACACGAGCACACACACACACACAACTGGACCATCACCCCCATAATCCCTTCAAATCAATTAGTTCACCTTTCCTGCTTCGGTCAAACCACATTACTCTGCTTTCAAATCAGAGCAGTTTTTTTTTAATACATCCCTATTTCTCTTCTCTCCACCTCTCCAGTTTCATTCATCTCCCCCTTTGTCCTGTTCTGTGCGTTTGTGCTTCTCCCCCCCACACCCTCGTCTCCTCTCGGTGGAAACCGGAGCTTTCTTAAAAAGGGCAAATGGATATGGCGTGTCGGGTCCATTGGACATTTGGATGCTTGCGCATCTATTTTTCCATCCCGAGCTCCGTAAAGTGCTCCTCGTTCACTCAGGTACCCGGGTATCCTCTTACACTCCAGACTCTTTCTATCCCGTTTTGCTCTCGGCAAGCCAGCATGAGCCCTGATGGATAAGGCCGGCGAGTTAGCTTGTCTGGCCCCAGACCCCAGCTCCCTCCACGGGCAGTAATTGTGAAGTATGGCCCTGATTAGCCTCTCTCCAGCCAGATGGCATTAGCATATTTGAGCCTCCTAATGAAATAAGGGCCCGTCTACCAGAGGGCAGGACAGAGGAAGGACCAAATGCGATCAGGGACGGCTCGCATTTAGTTAACAATTACGGGGAGCAGATGGACTTTTGGACCTTTTTTTATTTCTGTTTGAAGTGTTTTGAGTATTTGTGTGCTTCTGAGAAATATATCTTCCATGTATAATATATATGGAAGTCACTTTTGTTGTGCGAGTACCTATAGTCGCTGATGGTGTATTCTCTCTCTTCTCCTACAGACTGAGATTGCCAAGCGTCTCAATGCAATCCTGGCTCAGATTATGCCTTTCTTGTCACAAGAGGTAAGCATGCCAAGAGAATCCTATTTTTATTAATTTTATTTGTACAAGAAAAGCACATGTGTTTATGTAATGGACATTTAGACAGTTCTGTCAAACACGAAAATGACCAGTCACGCTTTTCTGTGTAGGACATGCATCACAGACAGGATTTTACCCGTCTTTCTTAAAATTGGCCAATCGGCGTCCATATAGTCACTGCCAATCAAGCATTGTAGTTAATAGCTACAGATTGTGTCAGGCAGTGTTGCAATTAATATAACTGTACTGTAGTACAATGTAGCAGTTAGCTGACTTTGTCCTTTTACTACTGATGTTGTGTGGGTATTGTGTCAGGGGTTGCTAATCTTTTTTATCTCTTTTTTTACGATTCTCAGGGTAACATAATGTAATGTTTTAATATGTGTGTATGTGTCTGTATGTGTGTTTGGTCAGCACCAGCAGCAGGTGGCCCAGGCTGTAGAACGAGCTAAACAGGTGACTATGACCGAGCTGAATGCCATCATCGGGGTACGTGGACTTCCCAATCTACCCCTAACCGTGTGTATACTCCTCTTTTTTTCTTCAGTTCACCTCGGATTCAGGGGGGCAAATCTGCACGCAAACACTGAGTGGTAGCTCTTAGTCAGTGGAGACCTTTCTTCAGGCAGCACTAGGGTATTTGCGATAAGCTAGCGAGATTCAGTTAGATTGCTTGGTGGGAAGGGCATCACATTTGAAAGTTGTCGGGAGTTCACATAGCCATCAATTTGGATCTTCCCTGTTTTCAATGTACTTACGGCAGCATAATCACCCGCTAAAGTCGTGCAGATTGGCCCCCGTTTCTGTTGGTTTATAAAGTTTTGAATGAATTTTTGCATTGTTTGTGAAATGGTGACGATAATCATAATAACAAAAGGATGAAACATAATAATGGGTGAAGTGTGGAGAATTAAGTGGCATCTGGCAAGACATACTTGGCAGAAATGAAATATAGAGGTCATAAGTGTTTATAGTTAGTATAGTATCCCATGTGAATAAGAATTGCTGTTTTCTCATTACATTAGAATGAGTACTTTAAATCTACATAGGGAGTAGGTAATCTGCCGGGGCCTGCCATGTTTCCATAGTAGCCCTGAATGGACCAACGGCTCTGGAGACAACTCGTTTTTGATAGAAACAAGTTTCAATTAAATTATCTAGTACAGGTGTTGGAAAAAGAGCAGTAAGGGGGTGATATATTCAGTTGGTTTTCATTTGCAACCTCACCGCTAGATGCCACTAAATTCTACGCTTTGCACCTTTAACAGGTATGAAAATTGAGCATAAGTGCTCAATAATTGAATAAAAGGCTTGGAATGGGTAGATAAGAAAAAAAAAGTTAAGATCACACTACACAAAAAAAGTTTAGAAAGGTTTCATCACATCTCATGCAATAGTGACAGTGTGATTTTTGGCAGGTCAGGCCGGCTCACCGCTTATGATTAAGCATTTGTCAGGCCATGATCAGATCAGCGTTTGTCTCCGATTTCAGCCTTTGCCTGGACTGCTTTAATTGGATAAGAGGTTGCAGCCAGCAGACTTGCCCCTACCTCTGACCCGATAGCATTAGGGAATTAAAGCGGCTAAGATACCAGATAGCATCATGGCTGGAACAGGGATTTGCGCGGTACACACTCGGGTTGAGCATGAGTCCTAAGACTCGAGGGCTGGATGTTTCCTCAGTTGTTGCATGAGTTAAGTTAGTATAGATGATGTCCCGTTTTTTTTATAAATAAAAGAATACAAAGGTAAAAATATGGTCAGATAACCATTAAAATGTAAATAAAAATCTGCTGACTCAAAATCACAGGTCTAGCCCTGAATCTGAACATGTGGTTGACCCTACCCATCCACCTCTAGGCTGTCAACAGGATAGCCAGTGATTGGTTTCCCCCAACCACCCACTCTCTCTCTCTCTCCCTGAGATCGACACCATCTGTTCTCGTTTAGAAGCTAAAAGGGGCCTGCCTGTTTCCAATACCCAGATGGACGGCTTGGGCCTTTTGATTGGCCCTCTCGGTTATAGTGGTGAGCCAGCGGCTAGGCGCTAGTAGTAGAGGTCCCGTCTAATCGGAGGCAGATATCGAGATTCAATTAACGGGAAATGAGCCAGGAGCTCCAGCCCCCCTTACACCCTCACCCAACCCCTGTTTCCAAGATAATTACTTCTGGTGTTTTCAAATGACTGTCTCAGCGCTGGCTGCTTCCTGTCCCCATGCTCCATTAAGACAGGCACGCAGACACCCGCTCCACCTTCTTGCCAGAAACAGACACACACTTTATAAAAATGTGTGTGTGAGAACACATGCAAGGGAAAAAATGGTTTAATTAGTTGGAAGACATGGCAGGTGATCAATCTTGTGTGTGTGTGTGTGTGTGTGTGTGTGTGTGTGTGTGTGTGCGCGCGCCTGCCAGCCTGCTACAGTAGTCCTCATAAGTGCGGTGTAATTCCCTGCTGGATGGCTGCCAGAAAGGGGCCCCCAGGTGCTATGTGTCTCGGTGTTATGTGAGGGAATGCAGGACCTTTCACCCTGTCCCACACCACAGTAAAGGTGACTGTTTGCCAATAAACAATACATTGCTTTAGCGCTTCCGGCCGCTAACCGCAGATGCCTGCCCCCTCAAAGCACACGCATACCATTATGTGTGGCCTTTCATTGAACAGGAAAAACTTGTAGACCTCTAAAACACAAGCGTATTTTTGGTAATTTGTTCATGCAGAGGAATGGTAATTGTTGTGGCAAAACGGAGGCTGTAATTTGATTGCATGTTTTGACATGTCGACAGCATTACAAAATTGTATCTATCAAAAAACAGGAAAATAATTGTATGTGTACTTGGTACCCTCAGGTGCGTTGGAACTCAATCTAAGAGTTTGCTTTAGGTAATATTTCAGATCATTCATCATTTGTTAGAAATACCGTAGCCACCCGGTCAGCTATTGAGTGAGGGAAATGCTCTACTAGAATATATTTCCTGGTTGATTGTGCCTCCCTCTGTTTAAGACTGATAAGAGTATGGACTACTCATGGCTCATTTCTGGCCAATCATGGTATTATTTCTATCCTGATTTGGCCTGTCTTTCTTGTCACGTTTGGAGAAACGTAGTGAGGGAGCGAGCTGAATCGGAGGGCGTGTTTTGTTTCGGGTGTTTTATTTGTAATGTCTTTCTCTCTTCTGTTCCATTCTGCATCCCTCAAATCATACCTACAGCAGCTTTAAGACTGGATTGTTGTTTGATAATGGTGAGAAAGCCAGTAACTGTCGGCATTTAATCTTATCTATCAACTACAACAGTCCTTGGTTCTATTTCTTATCTGCCGGAGACAGAACGTCAACCTTTACAATACCTACTTATCATTGTTTTTTTTCCTTGCTTGACCTCGCACTTTGTTTGCAAGGAACCGAGTCTTTCTGGTTTGCATACATTGCTCTTCAAACGTGATCATGTGTGAGCCACACCTGACTAAACATGAGTCAGTGAGGTTTAGTCATAAGCACAGGTCACTATTTAAGACTACAAAGTACTTTTGCCTCTCCCTAACGTAAATGGGGAACACTGTTCCTGTTCTGTTGACATTGCTGTGTCAGCTGCAGCTTGTTGGGCATATAACTTGAAATGGCATTTTTGACAAGCTTCACTTGCTACCACTGCTTTTAACCACGGTTTAAACAGTATCACAATCAGCTACAGGCATAGTTCATTACTTATTTACTTAGCCTTAATTGTAAACGTGTTTAAAACAAAGAGCGGTGGACAAAGAGTGAAGGAATGAATTTGGCTCTACTGTGTGCATGCTATTTGAAAAGGGGGAGGACAAACGTTAATTTTTCCTCCTTTGCTTTTGTTGAATTCCTCCAGTGTTTAGGCATTTTTTTGTGACTTCATGGACAGGACAGTGAAGAGAGACTAAAAGTGGGTTAAAGTAGAGGGGGAATGGCTTGCGCCATAGGACCGCTGGTTGGAATTTAACCTTCTTCAAGGCGGATTGCCTACGTGGTTAGCAAGCTAGTGTGTTGAGCATCAAGCCACATTGTTCTTAGTTAACTATTGTGGAAACCGTTAACTTAATAATAACGGCACTATCCGCTTAAGCAAGAGGGCCGTAGAACAATAAACCGATGCTACGACTACATAAATGTTTGATGGGTAAGAGATTAGATTATAAAATGACCTCCATAAAAGAGCAAAATATGGCACTGACGAGAGAATCGTAAATCACAGTCAACAGGAATGGTTTTTCGGGGCAGCCTTTCAGAGATAAAGGCTGTTATGTTTCCCTAGCCTGACCTCCCCTGGCAGGTCGTTGGGAAAGGGAAGCTGGCAATGGTTTCCAGACTTGTTAGCTCCGCTGTCAGCCCGTCTGGGTTTACCGCTCATTCTGCCCGGTTCTGCAGGGAGTCTGCTTCACCTGGTTACCTTTTTAATTGCATGTTTCCCGTGGAAGTTGTGTAAGCCCAGACGGCATTTTGCACTTAATGAAAAAAGAAACAGGGAAAAAAAACAGATAAGTGTGAGACGAAGCCAGGCTCCTTAACCGTGAACACTGAAATGGAAGCAATTTATTTTCCTCTTCTTTTTTTTTCCTCACTTTCAACGCCGCCGTACTTCCCCTTTTTTTTTTTTCTCCTTTTTTCTGTTCACTTGCTCTATTCAGCAATGGTCTGCTAATGAGGCTTCTTGATGATCATCCCCGCATGCTTTTCTCATTAGGCACACTCAACAGGGATGTCGCTGCCTCAATCCCTCGCTCTCTTTCATTCCCTTGTTATTTTCTGATTCTTAACCTCCCTCCCCCACTATCTCACTCATTTTATTTTTTTCTCCTCCCCTCGCTCCTCGTTCTCATTTTTTATCGCTTTCATCACAACAAGGCCTAGGCTCGGCGCACCAGTTCAATATCGATTTGGCAATGCTGCAGCTACGTGGCTTATCCATTTTACCGCTGTGGGTCTAGCACAACATAATGAGCCTTTTGAATAATGGCTTTGTTTTTTTTAGTTTTTTCTGCTTGGGGACAAAGCTTAATCCCCCATAAAGACTTTAGATATACACCGGTTTCCTTGGTTTCCTTCATGTTCCCCAAATATGGCTGTTGGGCTTGTTGATAAGCTAAAAATCTCCTCGCTAGCTAGGATTGTTTTTCTCTCAGTATTGCCTCTGCCTTTGTTGCCTCTCAGAGGCAGTTGATGGATGGGTTGATGGAAGTGTTATTTAACCTGGTTTTAAAGTACTCTCTTCCCTGTTGGTTGAGTGGATGTTTTAACTCCTGTCCATCTTCTCACTCCTTTGTCTCCACTCCCACAGACGATAAGGTGTGTGTGTGTGCGTGTGTGCGTGTGTGTGTGTGTGTGTGTGTGTGTGTGTTCTCCGGTGTCTGCTTAACATCATACAACGGGAGGGTTGGCTGAGCTCTCCTAGTTCACCAGGGGAATTGTACTTGAGAGATATTGAGGTTTTAAGATGGTGTAGGGCAGAAACCAGTAGTAGTTTGGCTGCAGGAACTACCAAACGTGAACCTAGAGCACCAACCCAAAAAGCCTAATAACGTGACATGCACAGGGGAACGCCTTGACTGGTATCCCATTGGTACCAGAAATCTGACTGGAAATGTCATTGATCGACGCCTGGCGCATAGAATTATCATGCCCTGTTGCTGGTTATTGATAGATATATAGATTTTCCTGGGTTTCTTCATGGAAAGGAAAGTGTGTTGAAAGAGAGAGGGAATGACATGAAGCCAGGTTAGCCCCCTACCAGGTTCAGTACAAGGTGGAGCGTCTCGAGCAGCCAAGCTGCGCCATGTCCCAAACAGAACAATGGAAACGCGTCCCGTCAGTCATGGACTCTCTTCCCAGCCCGACCCACTTGTCCTGTCTTCCGTTCCCCCCACCCCCCACCCCCCCCCCCCCCCTCTACTACAGCAGCAGCAGCTCCAGGCCCAGCACCTCTCTCACGCTGCTCACGGCCCCCCCATCCAGTTGCCCCCCCACCCGTCAGGCCTCCAGCCCCCAGGCCTGCCCCCCGTGACCGGAGCCGGCTCCGGCCTGCTGGCCCTGGGGGCCCTGGGCAGCCAGGGCCATCTGCCTGTCAAGGATGAGAAGAACCACCACGACCTGGAGCACAGAGGTGAGGAGAAGCACAGCCGGCCACACGGAAACACAGCGTCGTTCACAGAAACACTTCCAGGACTGGGAACACATTACATACGCACAAGGAACGGATTCCAAGCTAGAAACGCCCACGGTGGGAGTACATTCCTTCTGGGCTGACTGACATTTGTTTTTAATACATTTATTCTTTTATCAGTGTGGAGATATTTCAGTGGAGTGGGAGGCTGCAGCGATGCATTGCGGTGTAGGTGGGCCGTGTTTGTAGAGTGGGAGGTTGTTACAATGCATTTCGGTGTCGAGAACAAGACGGCAGCGATATCGTCCAGGCGTTCAACCGCCTGGACGATATCCATGCGGCGTGCCTTGCCTGTGGTTGTCGACGGGTGTACTTTTGTAGATTCCTACTGTAGCCCACTGTTAATCCTTCCATACTAACTCGTGTTTTAATTTTCTCCCTCCTGGTCCGTCATCCTTTCACTCTCCACTGGCCATTCCCCTGGTGAAAGAGCGCGAGTCAAGTACGGTACGTTCCCTGTCCTTTTTAAGTTCCTTCCATGTCTATTTCTTTGTTTTACATGTCCTTACTAAGTCTCCTTTGTTCCTTGTGCTGAGCTCCTTTTGGCATGCGAGTACCACATGTTAACCCCTTCTCCCTGTGTAAAAGCCCAATGGTGTGGGGCGTAGCTCTGCTAAGCTCACCAAAATCAAATAACAAAATGATTCAACTGCGGCCAGATCTAAAGGCACTATCGGATCCATCTGGAAAATGAGTCCCATCACTGGTGGCGGATTAGCGCCCCGACGGGGTCTTTAATTTCAGCACAATTAAAAGGGACTTTGCATGTCCTCGTCCGCCCCCCATGGATTTACTGTAGTCTGTGTCGGGGTCCACCATCCGGCTTTCTCTTCTCCTTGGCTTGTTTATTGATCGTACCATTCATTCACGGCTCTACTCCCCCCCCCCTCTTCTTCTGTTGGACTACATCAGCCTCCTTTATTTGTCTTTATTTATCTCACTGCTGTAGCTGTGTCTCGCTCGCTCCCTCCCCACCTCTCGCTGCTCTGCTCTACGCCTGATGTCTTTGTTTATTAGATGGCCGAAATCTCTCCTCTCAGCGCTCACCGATTGAATTGCTACCGAGTGTCCAGCCTGAATGGGCCCACTCATGTCTTTAAAAAGAAACCGTAACCGTCTACCTCCTCCAACTTAGTGCTGATTAGAAACGACACACACATGCAGACGCACACTTTCGACACACACACACACACACACACACACACAGATGCACAAGTTCTCTTTGGGCCATGGGATAGGGATCATCAGGGTTAATGTGCTCCAAGAGACACCCGTCGCAGACGGGTGGCGTCCGTCTACAGGGACAACCTTTCGTCCTCATGTTACGCGCTCGGTTGCTGGAACTTCACTTGTATCGCAGCAGTAGATTCTCTAGTCGATGGAGCGATTCTTTCTTTTTTTGTTTATACAATTGGGACATTCATGTCTGTATTTGGAGGAAGGATTAAATGGTGGTAATTGGCGGGGTTGGCATTGAAGGGTTTGTGTGTGTGTGTGTGTGTGTGTTTGTGTGTCGGATTATTTGTGTGACGTCCAAGAGGAGGGCCCCACAGTGGTCTCGCGGCAACATGCCACTGAACACTGATCGGCTCTCTGTCTCTCTCTCTGTCTCTGTCTCACCTTACCCACATTCTGATGTCCCCCCTCTGCTCACACTGGTGCAGGCTGGGATTTGTCAGGCTGTTGAAGAGTATTGGCATGGCACATTAAATAAAACTGCTCTGGCTTCAGGGCTCTCTTTCACTCTGTCTTTCTCTCAGACACGCACGCACTCACACCGGTGCACCTGCACTCATGTACACACAAAGGCGCGTAGACACTCGTGCAGGCGCGCAAACTCTCCGCCTGTCTGGCTGGTTGGCAGATCCAATGCATCAGTGGCCAGACTATAAAAAAAAGACGGGAAGAAAAGCCTTCTTTGCAGTTTCTGAGCGTGTGCCAGCCGGGCCGGCCATGCCCACTAGCATGGAGCTAACTCAACCTGGCTTCCAAGTCCATTCTCTGTTTTTGGCCTGGTTTTTTGGCTTCGGTTTATTTCTCTCTTTTTCTCTCTTTGTCACTCTCTTGGCCCTTTGCTGAGGCACCGTTTTGTCCGCTCTCTTTGTTGCCATTCACATGCCACTCTTGATCAAGTTCCCCGGGTTGGCGGATGAGAGGTGGCTGCCCCCCCCGTCTCTCCTTCTCCCTCTTCCTTCACTTCCTTCCTCCCATTTCACAAGGACTCTCACTCACGCAGTTCATCGCTTGCTTTTCACTCACGACTATGTCCTTTTGAAGCCACTCACACACAGGTTCCTGTTCTTTGACTCACACACACGCACACGCACACATACAATGGCTCCTCTTATCCATGCTGTTTTGGTTGGCGTTTGCCTGTTGCCTGAGTTGCTCTTTGAGCGGATTAGCTGTGTGTCATCAGGTATGCGTGTCATATTCACATAACTTAGTTCCAGTTTAAAAGCCATGCTTCACATAGCTCTGAGCAACATAGCCTGCTTTTTTATCATCAATTTCTCCTTGTAAACACCTGTGTGTTTGTGTGTGTTTGCTCAATGTCTTATTTTGTCTCACCACATTGGCTGTGTTTTTACACCGTGCACCAGCAACAAGCACACGTGTTAGCTCAGCTGAACCCCGTCCCCCTCCCCTATCACCATGCCCCAGTGGCTTAGCTGTTGGCTGGTTAGAGCCTTCCCACAATCCCCCACTTCCCCTCTCAGACAGCATTAGGTTGCTTGCTCCATGGTCGCTATTGTGCTGTCTGGAGCCACAAGTGAAACCCACAGCCAGTTCTTTTCATTCAGTGGTGGTCTCTCCCAGATCTACTACTCTCCCGGGTCGATTGGTGATCACATGTAAAGCATATCAATATAAAGGACCCGAACCAAATGCAAACCAGTTCGCTTAGCTCGCTCTCTCTCTCGTTCTCTTGTGTTTGTTTGTCATAGCAGCAATGCCGAATCTTTATCTATACTATATCTATTAAATAAATGTACATTTATTGACGAGGAAAATCATGTGGGGTTTAGGCCCATGACCCTACAATATTCATAAACTCAGTAATTCTGAGCTAGCTGAGTTTATTAGCTGGCTTTGAGATGTATATTAATATAAAATTTTTCTTTAAGATATATGGTAGGTGGGCAGTGGATATACGGTTGTGGTTATATCACGTCATTAGATCCTCTTGGCTGTTGGTTTAAAATAAAGCAGATGGACTGTTGCTAACGTGATGCTTGTTGTTGTGTTGCCGGGCAGAATAACTCAGTGTCGCCGTCGGACAGCCTGCGCGCGGCCAGTGAGAAGCACCGCGGCTCCTCGGACTACGGCTTGGACAACAAGAAACGCAAGGTGGACGACAAGGACAGCATGAGTCGATACGTGAGTGCTCCCGCCATTTTATCTTGCTCAGCAGCCGTGGAATTCGAAACAACACTACCTGCAAGACCTGCAAGACTATGTTGCATTTTTAGACCTTTTAGCACGGAAATGATAGTTAATTATTGAGGTGTGTGTTTGGACACAATAGGGCTAAGGGTTATTTTTTGTCAATTGATGATTTTCTTTTGATTAATCATTAAGTCCACAAGCTACCAGAGTTCAAAGTCTTAAATCTGCTAGCTTATTTGACAAACAGCCAAGAAAAACTATTTTTTTTCCTTTTACAATGATCTATGAACCAAATATTTGAATTGCAACACATTAAGCAGCAAATATTTGTTATTTGTACTTGATGAAGGACTTGAATGTTTAAGCGAATATCAAAATTGGAATAGATTAGATTTCTGTTGCTCCACTTATCGAATCATTGACTAATCATTGTTGCCCTATCATTAGCGCCATACTGTGTTATACTTGGATCGAGTTGATCGTAGTCCACTGCAGATATAGGTTCCTGTATATAAGGAGTGCTGAGTGTGCTATATCCTCCCCTACAGGACAGTGATGGAGAGAAGAGCGATGATTTAGTGGTGGATGTGTCCAATGAGGTGAGGATCCGGTAGACCACACACAGCTTATGCACCTAACTTACACCTAATGTGTAGAAAAAAAACCAACGTGATGTAAATCGTTTGCATGTGAGTAACGGTCTAGTTGTTCCTGTCATGACAAACGTACCTAGTACAGACAAAGAGACCTGGGGTGTGTGTGAAAGTCTTCTTGCGTCTGTTTGTATTATTTGCCCACGTGGCTCCCGGTTGTTTGACTCCCAAATATGCCTTTGGCTTTCCTCTAGCCTGTTGGCTCAGAGTCATTGTATTTGTATCTCTTGTTATTTCACTCTGTGTCCCGCGCTCTCTCTCTGGCTCCAGGACCCGGCCACGCCTAGGGCTAGCCCCGCCCACTCACCGCCAGAGAACGGTCTGGACAAATCGCGGGTGCTGAAGAAGGACGGCGGGCCTAACAGCCCCGCCTCGGTGACGTCGTCGGGGAGCACGCCCTCCTCCAAAGCCAAGGACCACGCCCACGTGAGTCTGCCGATGAGGGGGCCGTAGACGTAGAAGAGGAGGTGGCTCAGATGGATAGGGGGCGGGCGGGGGTGGGAGAGTAAAGCAGCTTTGGTCAAGTGCCCAAGTGGATGGCACAGGCAGAGCGTGAAGAGGGCGGTGTATCATCGGGGTGGGGGATTGATCCCTGATGACCCCTGATCTCCTTTAATAGCTTAGCCAATAAATGGCAATTTCCACCTAGGGTCCTCCCCTCCCCCAAGCAATAAGTAACCCCTGAGGCGCAGCGACACCGGAGCAGTAGACTCTGGTCCGTCTTCCGTAATCCCCCCCTATTTTTTATATCCTTTAATCTATCGCTCCACTCCATCTCAGAGACACATTAAACAGCTGTACGGCCGGTGGTCCACAGTGCTCTGTGGGATGTAATGACTGGGTAGCCTGACACCAGCTCTCAGAGCTGCGTAATGGCCGCCTCCGCCTCCCCTGAAATGCTGTAGCTCTCATTCTCTGTGGCTCAATTAGGGCCGTTCACCCGAGGAAGTTCCCGTTTTCTCCCACGATCGTCAAAGACAAATTAAGAGGAGGTGTTCAGCCTTTTTCCGGACTGGACGCTAAGCAAAGGGTTAAACTATGTGCCGATCTGACCCCGATCCATCTGCACAGGTAGCAGCCCATGCAAACGCCCGCATGCGTTTAGCCAATAAATGGCTAAACGCAGACACGGCCTGTAATAAAGTGTCACTGCAGGATCGGATTAAGCAGTGCCTTTGGCTCGGCCCCCCTCTCAGGATTTCCTTTATCCACCGGGGGCCACTTTCTACTCTCCTCAGGGGATTGTTTTCCAGCCCTCCTGGGCAAAGGGTTTTTCAGGACACGGTTGCGTTTCGATCCTTCAGGGTTAAAATGAGAAAATACAAAAAGATTGCTAGAGCTAAAGGAGAATCTCCTCTCCTCCTAGAACGACAAGTCGTCCACGCCGGGGCTGAAGTCCAACACCCCGACACCCAGGAACGAGGCCCCCACACCCGGCACCAGCTCAACACCTGGACTACGGCCCCTCGCCATGGGCAAGCCCCCGGGCATGGACGCGATCGGTACACTTGACACACGCACGCCATACACACGCCCTGACAAACAAAACGCCTCGATAGATAAATATCTGATGCCTGTTGTGTCTTCATGATTCCACCCCCTCCTCAGCCGCTCCTGCGCTGCGCCCGCCGCTGTCCATTGCCGGCTCCTACGGCACGCCCTTCCAAATGATAAGCCACCACGAGATGAACGGCGCCCTGACGAACCCCGGTGTCTACGCTGGCCTTCACATCTCGCCGCAGATGAGCGCTGCCGCGGCCGCCGCCTATGGACGCCCGCCGATGGTGAGTTGTGAATTGTCTTGATGGCATCTCGTCGGTTTCCCCTAATGAGTGGGGAATGAAGTAGCTGGTCGCTTGACTGTCATAGTCCTCTTTTAACCAGAACAGCGACGGACTAAACAAGACTATTACATAACGCTGCCAAAATCTGCTTCTCGTTGTTGTTGGACATTTTGTAAGACATGCCAAGCGCTAATAGTTGAACATACGTTTAACTATTCAGCACGATAAAAACAAACTGCAGCAAAACCGGAGGCATCATTAAATAAGTGCTAGGCACAGGTGTGGTGTACCACAAAAAAACAATGGTGACGTGGGCGTCATGATCCTAAAAACACTCTTTTGCTTGATCAACCCCTAAAGCAAAAATGTGATTCGAAAAATGTACCTTCATATGTAAGCAACAGAGCTTCCCTGGGGCACAGCCTGCTGCAGAACTAGACCAGCCATGTCTGCACAGTTCACTGTTAGCTTAGCAGCATTTTAGCATTGCAGGCTAATGGCTTGTTTGCTAACGTTGGGCTCCTTCTCCCCCTGCTGCATGCGTAGGCTGGATTTGATCCCCATTCTCACATGAGGGCCCAAGGCATCCCTGCCAGCCTCACTTCCATCTCTGGGGGTAAACCGTGAGTATCTGCCATCTTGTTCTCATGTTTCCGCAAACAGACCCGTTTCCACTGTTTAGTGTTCAGCATTAAACGTTGGAATGGGAATGGTGAGGGAAAAGTTCCTCTTTTACAAAGTGTGTGGTTATGGAAAAAAAAAAAACCCGATAACCAAGCGGCTGTTGGAAGGCCCTTTTAATAAATTAAAAAAGTGAATATATCTGTTGTGTTTCGAGCCGTCGGCTGTACATCGCGTTGACCCCTTGACCCTCCCCCCTGGGCTAGGGCTTATTCTTTTCACGTGAGCGCGGACGGCCAGATGCAGCCGGTGCCCTTCCCTCCGGACGCGCTGATTGGTCCCGGCATCCCGCGACACGCACGGCAGATCAACACGCTAAGCCACGGTGAGGTGGTGTGCGCCGTCACCATCAGCAACCCCACCCGCCACGTCTACACCGGCGGCAAGGGCTGCGTGAAGATCTGGGACATCAGCCAGCCGGGCAGCAAGAGCCCCGTCTCCCAGCTCGACTGCCTGGTGAGCATTACCTATTTATATTCATTTTGTTTGGTGCATTACCCTCATTTTAGATTTGACAATTTTGTTTCTTTGTCAAGTGTATGTTTAGCATATTTAATAATAACATGAATAAATTGAATCAGAGAGTCTGTTGGTATATTTTACCCACACTTGCTTTCATCGACTTTAATTAAGATTGGAATTATATCCTATGTATTATATAATGCAAGAAAAATGCTAATGTGGGAAAAAGAAATGTGATGTTCTGATCGGCCGACCCCGTCTAACATTACGCCATTACCGGTTCCGTTACGTTCTCATAACTACCCCACTCCTGGCTGCTCAGTTTGATGCCTCCACTCTGTTACACCCGCACAGCCCATTTAAAGTGAGGTCAGCATCTGATGGGTTCTTATGGAGCCACCAGGGTGCTGTTTTAATTCACCCAGGAACCTCTGCTTCTCTGATCTCGCTCTCACTCTATCTCGCTCACTCGTCAGCGTCCTGACAAGCTCTCTCTTTCTCTCGTTAAAGCTGACAACTGCAACTTTACTTTTTTTATTTTTTTTACCCTTTGCAGAAAGAGCTGCATTTAAAGAAAGGCAAAATTCACTCGTCAGCGAAAAGCTGCTCTTGTGTATTAAGTAGGGATGGGACTTAACTTCGCTGAAGGAGTTAGTAAAGTTCACTCAACATGCACTAAAGTATGCGCACACACGCTGCCGTACCCCTGCGGCACTGTAATTCACTCGAAGTTTATAGGATCTCTGAGGTGTGCGCTTTCATCTATTCCACCTTGCATCAGTTTAAGGTGCTAATGTGGAGCCTGATCTTCAGTTTTATCTTAGTTTATTGAGATTCCCTACCCTCTGTGATTTCCTCATAATGTATAGTAATTGCATAGTCAAGCTAATCATTTAACCTTTGCTGGAAGTGTAGGAGTTTCCTAGAAATAAATTAAACAAAATGAGTAGCAGCACTTTATACTTTGTAACAGCTACTTAAAGGGAAGTAGCCGAAGTTATCACACAAAAATGAGTGGGTTGAAATACAAAATTGGTCAGATATGTCTTAATAACGTCCTGGCAGGAAATTGGGGATAGCTGAAATGAGGTGCCCATTACGGTGGTCACGGTTTGTCTTCTCATCTCGCGTCATCTGCCCCTTTAATGATGAGCTTTTCCCCATCGGTCCGTGTCTCCACCAGAACAGAGATAACTACATCCGCTCCTGCAAGCTCCTGCCCGACGGCCGCACCCTGATCGTGGGTGGCGAGGCCAGCACACTGACCATCTGGGACCTGGCATCCCCGACGCCGCGCATCAAGGCGGAGCTGACGTCGTCGGCACCGGCCTGCTACGCCCTGGCCATCAGCCCCGACGCCAAGGTGTGCTTCTCCTGCTGCTCCGACGGGAACATCGCCGTGTGGGACCTCCACAACCAGACGCTCGTCAGGTCAGAACACGCGCCGGTTGCCCCGCCTTCTGTTTTGGTCGCCCCCGACACGCCTCGTGGTCTGAAAGAAAGCAGAGTGAGTGTGTGTGTGTGTGTGTGTGTGTGTGTGTGTGTGTGTGTGTGTGTGTGTGTGTGTGTGTGTGTGTGTGTGTGTGTGTGTGTGTGTGTGTGTGTGTGTGTGTGTGTGTTCGTTCGTTCGCCATCAGGATGGATATTTCCAGGCGTGTGAAGGGAGTTCTTTCGGTTCTTTGTTTAGCAATAGTGAACTGAAAACATGATGAGCGTCCAGAAAAGCCTTGGAATTAAACTATGTTGGGCATTCTGTATACAGCCAATGCTTTTTATTCATAAATCAGGGTTTAAGGTTTAGAAATGAATAAAGCCGTTCAGTGTACCTTCAATGGGTCTCTTTCTGTCTAGAATTGGGTTGGTTATGAGAAAACAGCAAAAATAGCTGTAATCTGATTGGATGCGCTTTGAGGGCTCCATGTCAACTGGTGGCAAAGTTGAAATTGTTTGTACTTTGAGCACAGCGTCAGGTTGAAGAATTCGAGAGGTCTGCTACGCCAAGGGTAGGGCCAATGCTAAGTTTGGCCTCAGCTCTCAACTCAATAGGAATTCAGGGTTAGCGACGCTAACCCTGAACGCACATCATGCGTTTACCAATTCCTAAAAAAAAACAAAAGAATCCTGAAGCGATTTTAGAAGTGGTTGTGTGTTAGTGACGTGTGGGTACCCCTGTAACCCCAGGCAGTTCCAGGGGCACACGGACGGGGCCAGCTGTATCGACATCTCCCACGACGGGACCAAGCTGTGGACGGGGGGCCTGGACAACACGGTCCGGTCCTGGGACCTGAGGGAGGGCCGGCAGCTCCAGCAGCACGACTTCACCTCCCAGGTACACACACACACACACACACACACACACACACACACACACACACACACACACACACACACACACACACACACACACACACACGAGAACATGCTTCCGCACTCCCACCACGTCATCCAATAAACGCTTGTGAGAGACCTTTTTTTTGTATGCATGATCCAAAACGTCTTGGGGGAAGTTGGGCTAAGTTAGTCCTCCTTGTTCTTAAGTGCAGAGTAGTCATTTATGAGGGTTCCAAAGAGCTACCACTGTATTCCAATATTTTTCCAATATCCGAGTCAAAAACTTAAAGAAGGATCATTTGGCCAGGCCATTATGATGCAAGCAGGCCTTCCTTACAAAAGAGCACAGTAATATTGGCAGTCGGGGCCCTCATCGTAAGCAGCGACGTACGTGACGCAACCCCTTGACCCACTTTTGTCTGTGCTGCAGATCTTCTCGCTGGGCTACTGCCCGACCGGGGAGTGGCTGGCTGTGGGCATGGAGAGCAGCAACGTGGAGGTGCTTCACCACACCAAGCCCGACAAATACCAGCTGCACCTGCACGAGAGCTGTGTTCTGTCCCTCAAGTTTGCCTACTGCGGTAAGTTAATGTGCAAAGAGAGAAACACACACACACACACACACACACACACACACACACACACACACACACACACACACACACACACACACACACACACACACACACACACACACTGTGCTGAAGATTGTTTGTTTAATGTGTTGTGACACACTGATGATTATCATTCCTTGTAGGACACTTCTTGACGGCAAAATATTTGATTTTATGGAGCATGATCATGGAAAGACACACTGGGAGCGTTAACCAAGCATTTTCGATGAGACAACGAATCCTCAGCACTTTTATAGACACATTGTAGACAAAAACATTAGAGGATACAAAGACGACAACCTAAGAGGGATCCTCGTGGTCTAAACTATTAAGGTGTGCTATATGGAAGCAAAAGCGTGAACATGCTCCCGCACTCCGTGCTCACTCCGATCGTGAGCACCAAAAGGGGTGCTCATGAGCTAGACTGGGAGCCTGTGTTGACAATAGTTACTTTGCTACAGTGGTGGTATAAATGCAAACTAGCCTACATGCAAGGATAATTTAGACAGTTTGTTTATGAACTAATATTTAAGTAAAGAAGGTTATATCATTTGTGACCATAATGTAAGGATTAATGTTTCCACAACTTAGAAATTGGGTCCAGAGGCTAGCAGGCATTTGGTTTTGAAGCTTTAGTTAGTGGTCTCAGTTTGTGTGCTTCATGCGTCCACTTGGCTGTTTCAACTCTCCCGTTGTGTTACCAGGGAAGTGGTTTGTCAGCACGGGGAAGGACAACCTGCTCAATGCCTGGAGGACTCCGTATGGGGCGAGCATATTCCAGGTAACTCATAATGAAAAATACTATAACTTTCTGCATGTGCTCTAGTCTCATTTGCCTTGAACTACCAAAATAAAAAGGTTGCTGACCCAACATCATTGCTGCTGATGGGATTGTATGAAATGTTTGCTTTAGGTGACATGGTTGAAATATAGATTCCTTTATTTTAGCGGTGTTGAAACATCTAGTTCTGAAATCAACAATTCTATCTGAAGAGAGTTTATGAGTGTATTGAAATGCGATTGCGCACATCACAGTAGTTGGGCCGCCGTTAGCTGTCCCAACTTGGGACAGCTAATGGCGTGGTCCCTTGGCAGGAAAACATTTTTTGTTTTAATTTTTCAATATTTGCAAAGACCAAAAAGGTCAGTTGCAGAAACCCTTTTTTGTACATGTTACTCAAGCTAGTCCTAGAAGTAAAATATTATATATATGTACCAACACCAACTTCTAATATTTGTTCTTTTCACGTTGTTGCCCAGTCCAAGGAGTCTTCGTCCGTCCTGAGCTGTGACATTTCGGCGGATGATAAATACATCGTGACGGGCTCTGGAGACAAGAAAGCCACAGTCTACGAGGTCATCTACTAGAGCTTCAGCGCTTCTCCCGTGTGGACTGGCCTGTCACGCATCTCCCCTTCGACGGCCACGCCCACCCCACCCACCTTCTGCTTCGTCCATCAACATTCGGTCGTACGCTTAGGCCGATGGTCAGGATCGGAGATTTGGACATAGGATTGGGCAGTCTCAAACGGGAAATGGTTGAAAATATTGCTTGAGTACCCTTGGATTATTTTTTTCTGATATTTGACACTTTGGAATCTGAGGAATTTTGGGGGGGGGGTGGTCAGAGTATTAATTGAATGAAGCCGTGCTTCATCTCTGAAAATCTTTCCTGGACTGCTTGTGAAAATTGTACATAATGGAGTAAATAAGACGTTTTCTATACATATACATGTGTGTATATATATATATATATATATATATATATATATATATATATATATATATATATATATATATATATATATATATATATATATATATATATATATATATAACCATGTGTGTATATATATATTTCATGAATATATATGTATATATATTTTCATGTCCTGGGTGTACTTGTGGTGGTTTTTTGTTCATGCAAAATTTGAGCAAGAGAGCAGAAATTCTGCAGTTTCCCTATTTTTCTTTTTCCCCTGCGTGATGACTTTCTGGAACACATAAGTGGTTCTCTGACCGCCAGTAATCAAGTGTGTGTTTTTCACAATGAGAAATAGAGCACAGAACTTGATTTGGAATGCAAATGGGAATACCTACAAAAATATACCCTTTTGGAACAATGTCCTGAAACTACTATGAAACTACTTAATTCTCACAACGCAGAGACCAATGGAGGAGGGATCTACAGCAGCCCTGTATGACCTTCCCAAGAGACCAGCGTTCCGGCCTGGGAGAGAGGATGTACATTTTAATTAATATTAAATCTTTTCTAAGTGTTCTACTTTGTCAGTGCTAACCTCTTGTCTCGAGTCCTTTTTTTACATACAATGTGTGATTGAGGGAATCTGTGGGAGGGGAAAGGTTAATGTTTCTAATCCAGACAGAGCGTATCAAGGGGTTTTAGCTGGCAACGTTGTCCTGCCATGTGGATGTGAAGATGATGTGCTGTTGATTCTTGACCAGGTGTTGAATGTAGGCCTCTGGGCCTCTTGGAATAGCCCTACTGTTGGTTTTCCACAATCAATGTTGACGAAAGGAAGTTGTACAGTGGTTTTGGTACATATCGGATGTAAAAAGCAAGACGACAATACTCAACTAATGGACAGAGAATTTTTTTTCCCTGTATCAATATTATTGAGTACAAAGGGCCGAGTAAACTATTTGATTTTTCACTTGGTTCCTTGTTGAAACGAGGGGAGGAACTCTCTGATTTACACCAAAGTATGTAGCAAATACTGTCGGCACTGAATAGAAATTGTACATTTGTTAATAAATTAATAAACTTTTTTTTTTAGAATATTTATTTTCTGTCATTTGTATTTTAACTTTGAGTCCAAAGACCCCACTTGAGTATGTTTGAGGTTTTCCATTTGTCAAGACCTTTTGTTCATTTGTTTTAGTCATCAACCGAAGATTACGGCTCTTTTTAACAGCACGAAACATGCATTAAATCTAGAGTCTGATGTTTTAAGACTTTCAAATACATTTCCTAAGGCAATTTTCATGTAGGACCCTGGATGGAAAAATAAATCTAGCCACAACGTATAATGGAATGGTATATGTGTCTAAGGCCTAAACATTGGGCAATCTCGTTTGAGGCTTCAGAGGTGATGTAGCAAATAACCGGTGGTGTGACGATAAACCATGTGCTTTCCTTTTTCAGTTTGAGCTTGCGTGGACCTACAGGATCAGACTAGCATACTAGCATGAATATTCTGATCCGTCTAATTGACATTTAACCACAGAAGAAATTTAGACACACAAATGCACGCACACGCCCGAAAGCACACCTAGACTCGGACATGCCCTGGCAGGCAACCATCTTGGGTAATGTGTGGCTCTGTGTTAATGGGGGAGTCATAATGATTGGTGGTCTGTCGGAAAACTGGACAAGCCGTTGATGTTCTCACAAAGTGGTATGTATCTCTTAATTATTGCGAGACATTTAATCATTCATTTTATTTTAGTTTTTCGTTTGTGTTTAGACTCGGTCCACTCATATTGCTGGGAAGGAAATTACATAATCCATGGAAGTAACCGAACTTGGAAAAACGCTTAATCCTGTTGGTTTTTTATCATTTTTTCCCTTCTCTCCTTTTAAGGGATTTCCTTCTTTTTTTTCACAAGCCCTCCTACGTTATTCTGCTTTCACCACGGGTTCGAAGTGTCTTCATTTGGATGGCATGGGATGCTGAGTGTCAGGCTGTATGTGTGCATGTGTGTGACAGAACAGGAGAAATAGGCTGTCTGTACCTTTCCCAATGCAACCCATCAGCTACCTATGACGATGCCTTTGGCTGTGTGTGTGTGTGTGTCTGTGTCTGTGTGTGTGTGTGTGTGCGTTGAACTCTGTCTCTCCATCAAAAACACGGGAGGCTAAGGGAACAAGGGCGTCTCATCCTTTCCTTACCTTCAGTGTCTCTTGCTCTCTGGATAACTAAGTAGCTGTGGAGAGCAGCCAGAGATTAAAGGCAGAACCTGTGGAGAGGCGGAGAAGGCCCAGGTCCTTTAGCCCGCACTCTAACCCAGGGGTCATCAGGGTGCCTTTGATGCCTTGCCTCCCCTGTCCTCTTCCGGTGCCTTTCCCCTGACCCGTCCTCTAGACAAGAGGGTTTGATCAGAACCTGTCAGGACACAAGGGCCCACTAGACCAGAGGCTTCAAGTGCAGACAAGGCTTTGTGTTTGTGTGTGTGTGTGTGTGTGTGTGTGTGTGTGTGTGTGTGTGTGTGTGTTTGTTGGGTTGAGGTTAGTTGTGGGTGGATAGTTGCTAGTACTGTGTTTTGTGACATCAAGCACGTATTCTCTATTTTTCTCTTTCAAATAGAATTGCAAATGTTACAAACATACTATAAACACTGACAATTTGTTTTAGATCATTGTTTAAGTTCATTACACAACTTGATCAATCACAGCATTCACCAGCCTGTTATTTTTCTTAATCACTGGCCGTTGCTATGGATGCTATTTCCATCCATCGTATCCAATCGACAATTTCGTAAAAGCAGAAGCAAAAAATCTTTTTAAAATCAATACATAATTAATTTTAATAATTAGAATAATATATTTTGTGTCAAGTTATGGTTTTCTGTAGTACGTAGCCGTGTAATAAGCATGTTAATGTAAGCTATAGGGTGATCACCCTTTATGGATTTATTTCATGGTAATGACTGGACATTATCCATATTTTCTACTATTGAATACTATCGTAACACCATCCATTGGAACAATGTATCTGTTGATGGGCAGATTTCACTTTTCCTTTTTAATTGCTAATTGACATGAACAATGACAACCAACAACCATGTACATGGCCACGGACATTTTTAGACACCTCAACACAATCACAAATGATATCCTTGTAAAAAAGCAGGAGCCATGATCTAATAAAGCACAAGGCAGTAGGGGACTAGGGACAGCAATCACTTTCACTGCTGAGGTGAAGTGGGAAAAGTTAACGAGCTCAGCAAAGCAAATAATTAGTACAAATAAGACGCTGGAAGGCTGAGATGGAATGTGAAGCAGTGCTAATTGAACATGATTGTAAACTCCTTCCCTCTCCATCAGCGTGAGTAGTAACATTTAAGTCCTTGGTGTTAATGAAGATCAATGAGCAAGAGATACTAAATGGGGAAAACACTCATATAGTTATTGCTGGTATATTAGCCATAATTGTTTTTAATTGCATTTTTTCTCCCTTTCCTCCTCGGCCAATGTAATTAACTTGATAGAAATCTGATTTAGATATTAGAATAATCAGACGATTTTGTTCTTTTGTAATCTTGGAAAAAGGTTTAGCTAGCTAGATGGTATCAGACCCTAACTGTCTTAGTGGTAGGTTTATTTTGGTTTTCTTTTAACTAGCTTGGAACTAGCTTCGATGATTTATTGAACCCAGCATTATCCCCCCTAGTCTGGTTGGTCTATTCATAACTATTCAGGACTTTCTATTATCTGGCCGATCATTGCTTTCTTTCTTGAGCCTCTCAGCAAGTACATCGCACTGTGTGAGGATGTGTTTATTATGTGAATGTATGTTTGCAAGACATCCGAAAGTGATGCCTTCTGACACACACAGCGGTGTGTGTGTGTGTGTGTGTGTGTGTGTGTGTGTGTGTGTGTGTGTGTGTGTGTGTGTGTGTGTGTGTGTGTGTGTGAGAGAGAGCAGAAAGGTATAGAGAATAGCTTTTTGTGTATGTGTGTTCTTTGTTTGTCTGTTTGTTGCTTAGCTGCAGACAACGTAAACGGTAGTGTGTGTGTGTGTGTGTGTGTGTGTGTGTGCGTGTGTGTGTGTGTGTGTGTGTGTGGTGAATGTCCCGTTTCAAACAGGGGTTTGACTCCAATGTCCTTCCATTTATGTTTTCTTGGCCTTTGGTGACCGTTGCTAGGTCAACACCAGAAATCCCCATGCTAAGCAAACAAGCTTACGCACACACAAAAACACACACACGTACGCACAGGCACACACACACACATACGCACAAGCCCATATGCACAGGCACACACAGGCAAATTCACAAAGCAAACATAGAAGCTTCTCTCTAAATCAATAGCAACTGGAAAATGAGGAAGTGTGTGTGTGTTCTTCATTAATCCTTGCTAGGTTATTAATCACTCTGACCTCCTTCCATATAAATTGTAATATAATATATTAACTGCTGTATGAAATATACAAACTAACACAGCACACAAAGAACATATGACTGTACACAGATTCTGATCACACGGCATCGTGTGCATTACAGGTCATCAAAAAAGAGTAATTGCTGAGTAAAAGAGAGAGAGAGAGAGAGAGAGAGAGAGAGAGAGAGAGAGCCTGTTTGTGAACAGGTTGTTTGCATGGTTGGATCAGAGCGGTGCATGGAAATGGGAGATTCATGTGACAGGCAAATAAGGCTGAGCGTGTCACAGTGGTGTCCACAGAGGTGTATGCAAAGCCAGAGGAACAGGAAAACAATCCATCTCCAGTGGCTTTCACTGGGCCATGGAATAAGGAAGACCACAAAATACCAAGAAAACTTTTATAAAGTTAAACGGCAGGAAGACATTTATTTTCCTTGCTTAATTTCCGTTTCTGGATTGAAAGGCCAGAGAATATCTAAAGACCATTGAAATAACCAGAGAATCGACTGCAAATAGAGCAAAGAAAAACAATTAGCAATGTGGTAGTTTGGGACATGTATGGTAGACAGATGGGTCAGGGTTCAACTGTTTGCTTGCATGAATGAAAATGAATTTGACAAACAGCCCTCAGTGCCAACTGAAATGTATGTTTAAAGTTCACATTCAGACATTTGTCTATGTCTGTTCCGAGGTGTGGTTGAAGATAGAAGAAGTTTTTCTGCCAAATTAAAAGCTTTTTTTTGTTTCATCTTATTTCATCTTCGAGGGGAAATTGCTAACTTCTGTGTTAAGTTTGAAATGGTGACCTTGAGGTATTAGAAAATATTACAACACCCAATCTCTCACTCTCTCTCAAGCTTTAATGGTGAGTGGAAAAATTGCCAAATCAGGCTTTGCTGCAGGCTAACAAACCCATTTTCCTCAGGATGTGTCTCCTTCATACCAAACCAGTATTTTGTTCTTATCCATTATCCATTTCCTTCTCCTCCATCTCTCTCGTCCTCACACACACACACAAACATCCACAATAGCACGCACACACATACGCACGCATACACGCACACACACACACACACTCATGCACACACACACACACACACACACACACACACACACACACACACACACATACACACACACACACACACACACACAACCAACCCTTATTGTCCCCACTCCATCTCTCCACCTGTCTCACACCCCATTACCCCAGTAAGACGAGGAGACAGCCCCGCCTCAGGGGTGTGTGTGTGTGTGTGTGTGTGTGTGTGTGTGTGTGTGGGGGGGGGTGTTGGAGGGGGTCTGGGATCAGGGGTAATGTCACCAGACGCATGTCGAACATACAGCCCGTGTCCTGAGAGAGCTGTGTGTGATGTGACACCCCTCCCCCCACCCCTCGCCAGAGAGAGTAGAGGGAGGGAGGGAGAGAGTGAGGGAGGGAGGGAGGGAGGGAGAGAGTGAGGGAGGGAGGGAGGGAGGGAGGGAGAGAGTGAGGGAGGGAGGGAGGGAGGGAGGGAGAGAGTGAGGGAGGGAGGGAGGGAGGGAGGGAGAGAGTGAGGGAGGGAGGGTGGGAGGGAGAGAGTGAGGGAGGGAGGGAGGGAGGGAGAGAGTGAGGGAGGGAGGGAGAGAGTGAGGGAGGGAGGGAGGGAGGGAGGGAGAGAGTGAGGGAGGGAGGGAGGGAGAGAGTGAGGGAGGGAGGGAGGGAGAGAGTGAGGGAGGGAGGGAGGGAGGGAGGGAGGGAGAGAGTGAGGGAGGGAGGGAGGGAGAGAGTGAGTGAGGGAGGGAGGGAGAGAGTGAGGGAGGGAGGGAGGGAGGGAGGGAGAGAGGGAGAGAGTGAGGGAGGGAGGGAGGGAGGGAGGGAGAGAGAGAGTGAGGGAGGGAGGGAGGGAGAGAGTGAGAGATTGAGGGAGGGAGGGAGGGAGGGAGGGAGGGAGGGAGTGAGGACGGGAGAAAGGTGGGGGGCGAGAGATGGAGAAAGAGAGAGAGAGTGGGGAGGGGGAGGGAGGACACAGGCAGACAGAGATTGCCATGAGAGAGCAGATCATCAGTGCTGCGCCGCAAGGCTAAATGCTTCTTCCTCTTGCTGTCTCACATCATTGGCCAGCTATTGTCCGCAGGAAGTGGGGCAAAGGCTGCTGTGTGTTAGAGTGTGACTGGACTTGATTAGGTCTCCCAATCACTGTGTGTGTTTGTTTGTGTGTGTGTGTGTGTGTGTGTGTGTGTGTGTGTGTGTGTGTGTGTGTGTGTGTGTGTGTGTGTGTGTGTGTGGGCATGTGTGTGTGTCTTTCTGTGTGTGTATAGATACCCTACACGTAAGATACTAACAATCCTCCCATTGGTAACCATTGGGAATCATAATACAATTCATCAGTGCTTATAAATAGGAAATGTTTAAATGTATGTATCAAGCAATTTCAGATATACACCCAAAGACAATGAAAGAAATAAGTGTCCTTTATCATCAGTCATTATATTCTGCCTTGGGCCACCAACAAAATGGCTACTAAGTGCAAATACTTCTCATTGGAAGGCCGGTAAAATAAAAAACTAAACCCTATAAAGTTTGTTAGGTTTTAGTGTTTATTTTCTATTCAGTGTTTAGTGTTTTGTATTGTCCATTTAGCCACTACAAGAAACAGAATTTCAGTATGCATAGTAGGAGGATAAATAGTTGTATCTTATGGCAGATCAAATCAGCTAAATAATAAAATGAAAATGTAATCATGAGGACCCTTAAATAAGCTTATTTTACCAGAAATGTATCCATCCTCGTTACACCACTGAGGCACTGTGGCAGATATATTAACTTACGTATTAGTATATCATATAAAATCTAGTATAAGTATTTTATTTTAAAAAGCAATGAATATCACACAGATAGATCTGGAGGATCCTGTCGACGTGATGATTACCGAAAAATCTCAGTGATCTCAGAATAGCAATCATTGCATCCCATGGTCATGGGGAGGTTATATCTAAACATTGTTGAGTAAGAGAATTAGGAAAATTTAACAAAGGTGCACAAATTTAAAAATAACTCGAAAGCTACACGCAGGAACGCTTCAGCCTATTGTTGTTGTTGGATATTGAAGTTCATTACTGGTAGGGAGAGGGAAACTTCCTCCAAGAAGAACATTGTAGCACATCTTAATTATTATAATTAAAAGGAATAGTAAGTGTGGTTGCTACTGCAAGCACATCTACTGTTCTTCATACTTTTTTTTTATTCTGTTTGCCTGTTTTTTGTGCAGTTAACAGCTCCTGCATACTTTCAGCTACACAAACCATAAAAATATCAAAACGTCCAGCTCTCTAATGACACAATGGCTACCTCTCTGCATTTTCCAACTCTTTCAACTTTTTTATTACGCTGACATTAGCGTTGACGTTAGCGGTGACGTTGGCTGTGACCTGCACCAGTTGCTGTCAATATTTCTAGAATGGAATCATCCGAATATCAAGATACCCATCTTTGATATTGCTAGCATTGTGTGGTAACGTAGGAAAACGGAAACTTGAGGAATCATTCACAGTCTACTTTCTACTTAGTCTGCTTATTTCCATATGAGAGTTTGTCATGACTATTTAAAGGATTTACCATACATGTAGGGTTGCCTACTCTGAATTACAAAAACCTGGACCCAGACAAAAATCTGTTCACCTGATTTAGTGACCTCCTGGTTCAACTGTGCCCTCTTGTATTGCTTGTTTGATAACCAATCACTTTTTGGCACATCCATTTGGGGCCCAAAATTGAGACGAGAGCCCCTAGGAACAAGAGGAGCCAAAGAGTCAGACTGCTGAATATGGAAACATCTCATGAACAATAAGGCAAGAAAACCTTTTGGACAATACAAGACAGCATTTCAGTTGTTTGGTCTAAATGCACCTGCAACCAGCAAACGTACAGATAAATGGTAATTGCAAATTGAGAATCAATAGCCAGTTCAAAGCTGAGACAGCGTTGAGATGCTGTTGGGCAGAAGTGCCCTAAAACATGAACGATACAATCTACCTAAGGAGTCCTTTTAGAAAAATGCATGCATTGTGTTAATTGATAGAAAGTGACTACAGCTGAAAGACCAACATCCCGCCCGTGTGCATGGTGCAGTAGACTGAGGCGAAGGCCCAGACGTACGTATTGTCAATACACAGTCCACAGCTGCTCGATATATATGTGTTTACACAGCCATTCCAGCGAGAGAGGGAATAATAAATAGGGCTTGCCTAGCATGCTACACATGGCCAGTCTCGGATCCAGGGAGAATGGTAGAGAATAGCTTCATTCCAGAGTGCATAGACTGGAGTCATGGCACAGTAGCCAACTAACCAACCTGTTTAAATAGTAAGCACTGATCATTACAAATCAGTATTGACCCATAAACTTCTTTCACCCAGACTCCGATGTTCAAAGGAATACGGTATATCTGTATATACTTCCTATGTACTCAAACGTATGTGGTAAGTAAACATTTACTGTGATCCAAGCTAAATTATATGGACCGATTATAGAGCATTATTGTATGAAGATAGAGAAGGAGAAAGAGAGAGAGAATTTTATAGTAAAGAACGAGCAGGATAGATTGCAAGCAAATATAAAATCCAATCAGGGAATTATCATTGGATAACAACTAGTTAATAAGTATTCATGTTCATGCAAGGCCAAGAATGTTTAAATGTACATTTATGAACCCATTTGAATTTAAGGCTATATACATTATGTATAATGGACAATACCTCATACTACGTTTTTGATTGCTACATACTTTAATGCTTCCTGGTCTGTATGTTGGCAATAACATAAATGACAACAACTCGTGATGAAAGGAGTTTAGAAGTTAACCTTGCACCTGCCAGATGACTAATTGAAGTACCATTTGCAATCACATTCTTTCAAAATGGCAGACACTTAAGTCATGTAGAAATTTCTTTTGTCAAAACCTGCTAATAATAACGGTGATAGAAAAATAATTGCGAAAAAACCAAAAGACCGACGTGGCCTTAGAACTGACAGTCGTAACGGCTGGTTATATTAAATTATTCAGAAAGCTTGCCTCAAACAGTGACCTTAGCAACCATTGATGTTTTGTCCTCATCTTCTCCACAGCAAGATAAGTGTGGGGAGTGAGTCACATAAAAGCCAAATGTAATTGCACTCATGTCTGCCACAGACAAAAGCCAATATTCAGGCTAAACTGTGGAGTGGCACTCAAAGGATTCTTCAAGGCTGCAGCAAATTGTACGGCAGACAGTATTTTTTTTTCTGCGGCAGCCACTTACATGAGGATATTATGAGTATTGCCACATTAAGTGTGCCCTAACATTGGCAAATTGCTCCTCCCATCATTTATTGCGGCATTCAGAAAAGGTTTCTGCAATTACCTGCATCTTTTTATCAAACACTCATTTTCCTTGAGATGTTCTCTATTCTTTTTTGTTCAAGGTTTTTTTGGACACCCTTTTGGGAACATGAAGTGTATTGGTCATTCCTAAAGGTTGTGTAGACATAGACTTAGTTAGTTACACATGCACACGCAACCACACACACGCAAGCAAATGCACACACACGCACACACACACACACACACACACACACACACACACACACACACACACACACACACACACACACACACACACAGAAACACATACAGGGAAGCCAACAAAGCTCTACAAGCTCTTCCTTCTGTAAGGCCAAACACCAGTTTTTGACCAGTACCATCTGGTCACTGTCCTCTCAAACACAGACTTCTTGCCCAAGAAAACCCAATCCCTGCAGCATAATCCTGCACAAATAAGCTGGAGTTGAAAAAGAGAAGCCCAAATATTGCTCCATTATTCTTCCCTTGACCCGGGATGTGACGTCCATTATGGCACTGCAACCTCTGAGGTAGCACCAGCAGCGCTAAGCCCGCCTGCATTTGCATATGAAAAGCCCAAGCATCACGAGGGAAGAGCTGCAGCAGCCAGAGAGGAGGCTGTGGCTATGATTGTTGAGGGATACTTAGCCCCCTATTCAGGCTACAACAAAGGGCAGGCATTCAGACAAGCCATGGAGGGAGGACGTTTGTCGAGCCGTCTGAGCTTATTTGTCCTCTTCAGTTTACTTAGGCATCCCTCCTGCCCTATTTTTTGGTCCCTAGAGATTTCAGGCATGGGTGGGTGAGTGATTGGGTCCCTCCACTCCCCATTGGGAGGGATAAATCGTCCTATAAAAAGGTAGGCCTAAAAAGATTTCTGATGTGCAGACGCTTATCACCCAATCAGCACTGCACGCAATCATCTAGAGCCATCGGGACGCCGTTGAGCTGTGTCATTTCTTAACTATCCAAGCTTCCTCTCCTCTTATCTCTTCTTAGGAAAGAAAAAAGGCAGAAAGGCTTGGGCGAAATTTGGCTGATGCGACTGGAAGTTTTGCTTGATTTGAAGTATGAGCTTTATGGCTTGCTCCTACCCAAATATACAAAAGAAAATGTGAAAATAAGACAACAATATACCCTATATTCTATTAGCTATTCCTTTTGCACATGGATGGTTTACGTGCCGCTGAGCATATGTACGTTCACACGATGGAACTGTCTTAAACCCCTAATAAGGGAACACTTGAAAAGCCAAGAGCCCTTCTAATCTGAATCAAATCCAGCGACATGCCATCCCGCTTTGCATTTCAAGGAAATTGCCCAGGCAACTGAAGAGAGAGAGAAAGGTATTTGTAATTATATAGGCGGATTATGTGTTCGACTGGAAGCCACCTTAGATTGGCTTCACCCTGCTTAATAAGAAGTGAAAGAGGGCAAATTGTAGAAGGTCAGGAGAGATGGATCTGGAGAAGCCGCAGCCATCAAGTGGGTTACTCCTTGATGGGGACGAAGCTGATGAAACACAGGCTCCAGAGTATCAGGGTGCAGCCTGTAGCATCAGCAGTAACTTCATACCTAAACTAACTTCATACCTAAACCAAGGGAACTTCCTCATGGAAGTTTTATAATGCTGTGTGTGTTTTGTAAAGGACTTGGCATTTATTTAGTGGCAATGTATTTAGTGGCTTACACATGGAATGGTGTCTGGTCCACTGATTGTATCATACATTTACTTCCTTCTTTTTTATTGAATCAATGTCATGAAGAAGTTTAACTTACATTATGTTGATTTGTTTCTGCCAACATCTTGGGGCTTGGGTGGACCCAAAAACAAATGCACTTACCGAATGCATTAATAGCAAGTTTTATTCGGCTGTATTTATTACATGCATTGTAATGCATGCCAAAAGCATGCATTTGGGTTACTCCCTCCCAAAAAAATGGACCAATCAAGTGTACAGCTGTAATTATTTAAAGCTTTAGGCTGAATCCAATTTCATTGCTCATAGCAAAATCTGAGCCCTACCCCTCGCTGTTGCGCGTGCAAGCGCCGTTGAGCCGTGTCCGAAACCCATTTAAAGGTAGGGTCCGCAGCCCGGCCGTGGACCGGGGTCGGGCAGCCTGCGGTCGGGCGGCTGCCGGGCTCATGTCGTATGATATCCATATGTTCCATGTTCTAGGGACTCCAGGTGAAGATAAGCTTTATCCCCTGCCAAGTAATGCAATAAGATAGATAGCAATCTATCTATCTATCTATCTATCTATCTATCTATCTATCTATCTATCTATCTATCTATCTATCTATCTATCTATCTATCTATCTATCTATCTATCTATCTATTTGTTATTTGTTATGTTTTCTTTCAGGAGATCATGGAGGCCGCTGCCACCACAGAGCCCATCCCTCCACCTCAAGCACCTCTTCTGCATTGGAAGCCCTAAAACCCCCAGGAAGATAGAAAGATTAACCATCCACTGATGGTTCTTATCTAATCATACCGTGCTTTTCCATGTGGGTAAGGTTGCATTCCTAAGACATTCAAACTATACAGTAAAATTCCAGAAACAGATGTATCAAAAGCTAAAAAATAATACAATTAAAATAAAGATCAAAACCCTGTCAACGACTACTAATGAGTACTGTAACTGGGTCTTGAAGGGTTGTCGTCCCATTTCGTAGGGGTAGGGTTGAGGGGTAGGGTTAAGGGTCAGGGTTAAGGGGTAGGGGTAGGGTTAAGGTTGAGATTTTTGTAGAGCAATGAATCCAGATTGGGCATTAATATCCCTTTGAGTTTAACTTTTTTTTTTTTTTTTACAATTTCTATAATCGTTGACCTTTTCAGAGTAGGGGAAGGGAAGGGGAATTCAGTAGGTGGTTCTACACACAAATATTTATATTCCTGAGTTGCATATGGTCCGGTTAAAAATAACCAAAATACTGAACTAAACTTTTGCATCCCTTTGAATGGAACATCTTCCATTTCAAACAAGGTTTCATAATAACTGCAGTTGCTCTCTACTCATACCAAACTGATAGCAAGCTTTGTGGCAAAGGATAGATGGTTTGTAGTCAAGCCTCTTGTCTTGCTCAAAGTCAATTTCTTTATCCTAGGGCCAGAGTTTACCCTGGCCCTGGGCCCATTCCCAGTCTCAGTGTGTGTGTGTGTGTGTGTGTGTGTGTGTGTGTGTGTGTGTGTGTGTAACCTCCCCAGCTTCCTTGGGTTTAAAAAGAAGCCCAGTGGTAAACTGGACACCAATGCGCCAGGGTTTGGCGTAAACTCTGACTGGCCCGACCTGAACGACCTGTGTGACTGGACTGGTGCTTCCCTGGAGTGGAAAAGAGCGGACAACGAGACGGTGAGCGTCTCCAAGTCTGTGATCATGGACCTGTCAATAAATGTGCACGCAACAGTGAGCCGCGACGGAACATCAAGCGCGCTCCCCACCATCGGCGCGCGCGCGCACCTTCTAACGCTCAGAAAGCAAGAGAGAAAGGAGCGCTGGACAGGACTGAGGCTGCAAGGGAAGCTTGCCTGCCTCCAGTCAGCTGATCACTCTGTGTCCCACTCGATTCTAAAAAATGCAGCTATCGATGAGGATATCCTAATTTCTACGGTAAAGGCACGTCTTCAGGTGCTGCCAACTAAACTGAATCTGTCCATCTGGTATCCCAATAATCATGACTCTCACTGTCTACACCATGGACAGCGTCAGACCATAGAGTCTATGTCCCACATTTTAAACGGCTGTAATGTTTACCAAGGACTATACATAGCCAGGCATGACAGAATTGTTGACATTATCACCAAAGATGTGTCACCCATGTTTGATTCCTCTGTTTTGTTTTACAAACATTCATGTGTGAAACCAGAAATGTTTCAATGCAATGACCCCCATGTATTTCAAGGTATAACAGCAAATACACCAGATGTCATTGTGATTGATGAGAATAGCAGAGAGGTTTTCCTATGGGAAGTTGGTTGCACTTTTGACTCAAGTTTAGAGGAAGCTTTCCTCACTAAACAAGTTAAGTACCAACCATTAGTGCAAGCTATTATACGTTTAGGCTATAAATGCCAGCTCATCGTTTTTATTTTCGGCAGCCTAGGTCATGTCCACAGGCTGGTGGTCAGAGGCTTGAGAATTATGAGGTTGTCCAAATGTAAAGCAAAGCAGCTTGCAATATATTGCTCAATCTCCTCCATTATAGGCAGCCAAGCTATTTGGAGGAGGAGGTGTTTTCTGTACCCATAGATTTTCTCTGTATGTTAACAGACTGTGTGCAACCAACGTTGATTGAATAAGCTCA
>NC_136938.1:16020541-16023041 GCF_949987615.1 Pollachius pollachius | reverse complement strand
AGCAAGAGCAACACTTAGTTTCAAATCTGATTAGAATGAGGGTTTTAAACAACTTAAGGCTGCATATGTGGGAATCAACTGCTGCCCAGCCAAGGCCAGACAAATTGAAGAATGATTTTACAGATAAATCTGATTAATAGATCTCCACATTTTTCCACAGCATTGCAAATGTTACCAATAAAGCAATGCAGTGTTTGCTCCACACAATATAATTTAATTTGCTGCACTACAGCCCAGCAAGCATTAGCTGTCCTCAAAACACTCAGGACACACATCCAGGTAACATAAACGCATGCTCACCCATGGCGATTCTGATGAAGATACATTACAAGACTAAGTGCTGTAGCAGCATAAAATCTTTATTGATGGTCATCCATGTCAAAGCAAAAACAACACAAACAAACACATCCAACCACAGGAATTGTGTGAAGAAGAAACGGAACGATAGAACAATCGGGAACCATAGTTGCTCTGTGCTCATTTTGTGTGATGACGTTCTGCAACCCGACCACAGAAAAAAGATACTCCTGGACCTGGTTCTCCATAGAAGGCGTGTCTTTGCAGTGCCCTCCGCCGCCATGCTGGAGCTGAATATGACAGACTAGAGTGCCTGGAGGCTGGCTCGCCCTCCCACCTCAGAGGCTCAGGCAGGTCCACTAATTAGTTCATCCATAACTCTGAGCATTCACTTACTCACCAGCCGCAACACGGAGAGCGGAGGAAGGAGGTGATATGACTGAGAAATGCGGGCGGCTGTTTGCAGGAATACCTTTCCTTTTTGCCTCTGGCACAGGTATCGATGGATTCGCAAAATTGAACTTGCATGAGCACCTGTGTCAACACACACGTGTACACACACCCATGGGGGGGGGGGGGTGCACACTCCATTATCAACAGGGGGGGTGGGGACGCTTGATTGTCAACGGGGGGGTTGGGGGCTGTTTTAAGTGCGATGTTTATTCATAGTGTCAAAATGTAACACTTTGAATAAGTATAGCAAGTCAAGGCTAGGTCAAACTAATACTGCATATATCCTACCCGTTTGGGATTTTTCTTTTTTTTTCAGACTTGGGGGGGCCAGCGGGGTGGCCAACCTCTGACCAGCGCCCCCTGCTCCCCACGTGGCTACGCCCCAGCCTATACTCACACTCTTGCATACTCTAAAGCTAGAATTCGGTAGATAATTTATATTTTGTACTTTCAGGCTCTGCGTCTTCTAAACACTTTCTAAATAAATATAAACAACAAACTGACACACCAACCGCCGGGTCATGGTGCTGTTTTGATCTGCTGGGATCTAACATGTTCTGATTTGACTAACGGTGGTGGAACTGTTTGTCTTAGAGGCACCCCTGTCAAACAAGCTCCTCATATTTGCTCATCCAGTAGAGTCTAAGGTTTGCATAAGATGTGTGCCTTAATGTCTAATTTCCAATGTAGCAAACAAAGGGAAAAGGGCTGCACCTTCAAAACCCTTTGAAGCGAAAGCACAAGAATGGTTTGTTTCAGGACAGACGAAAAATACTGTTTTGTATTTCTGCCTCTGAAGTAGATAGAGTTGTATACGAAGCGTGTGAAAAAGAATACAGCCGCATCGCTTTTGTGCTCTGTGTGCTTTGCTCTGCTGAAACAATATGATACTATTTATTTTTTCCAGACCCGCTACATTTGAATGGGAACAGAAATTTGAGGTACGTGTGCTTCGGGCTTACAACTCACAGAGCTTTCATAGTTTTGGTCGGCAGAACTTGTTTTTCCATCATTTCAGCAAGCAAGGGCTTCGCATGTCGTACAGGGACTGGGGAGAGGTTTGATGAGCTCCATAGCACGGGGAACTCTCTGGACACGGGTCATGACAAGCTAAGCTGCATCCCTTACCACTCAACCTCTCTTGTGACAGATCTCCTTCTCCCTTCTTTGTAACCATTGGATACCTTCCCTGGGTGACGCTCTCTCTCTGGAGCACTGAAAACTCTAAAGACCCATGTCTGCAGGCCTTGATGTTCATGCAATAATGTGAGATGGGGTTGAAACCTAATCGAAACGGTTAAACTATTTGATAACAAAATAATATAATAATATCATCCATACACTAACTTTACACTAAATTAGGATATGATGAAGAAGATAATAATAATAATAATAATAATAATAATAATAATAAAATTATTAATAATGATAATAATAATAATAATAATAATAATAATAATAACTTATTTACCTGGAAAATCTGTCAATAATTTAATTATTGACAGAAAAGTTTTCTTTATTTTTTACAATAGCTTACATTACGTAATTTTGTATTTTTTTCATTTTTTGGGGGGTTGAGTGTGTTATACATTTATTCATATTTGCTACTGGCCGTTGTGGCTCATTTCTTGATGTCTTGTTTATGTGTGTGTATACAGTGTATTCTTTAGTAGCTTTATCTGCTTACTTTTGTCATTCATCACGGAAAAAACTCAAACTCTAAAGTATTTTATTAATGTGATTAACAACA
>NC_136938.1:15833041-16013041 GCF_949987615.1 Pollachius pollachius | reverse complement strand
GTATGTGTGTGTGTGTGTGTGTGTGTGTGTATGTATGTGTGTGTGTGTGTGTGTGTGTGCGTGTACGTGTATCGTGTGTGCTTGTTTGTGTGTATCAGTGGTGTGTAAGCATGTGTGTTTGTATCAGTGTTCTGTGTGTTTGTGCTTGTTTCGGTGTGTGTCTAAATGTGGATGTATGTGCATACAGGGTTTAGTAGTAAAGTAATGAAAAGGAGGCAGAGTGTGAAAAAGGTGAGTCAGAAATCACATGACCAGAGAATGACTGATGGCAGTGCCTCCCGCCACATCCCCCAGGCCACACGCATTTCCCCGGCTAATGATAGTCATCTGCTGCATACAGAAGGGCGTATATGTGTGTACGTGTGTGTCTGTGTGTGCATGGGTTTGTGTGTGTTTTTGTGTACTAGTGTGCATGCATGCCTGTGTGATTGTGTGTATGTGTGTGAGTATGCGTGTGTGCATGTGTGCATATGCAGGTATGTAAGCATGTGAGGGTGATACGGTGTATATTCAAATTCTTTCTCGTTTGCAAGTTTATCCTTAATTGCACATGCTAAAACAACTGAATAAAACCAGAAATGACCAAAATAATTTTTGCAGGAATTGCATTAATGCTATAGGTACCACTGATATAAGTAGGGCTGTGAATGGATAACAGGCAGGCAAGGCAACTTTATTTATATAGCACTTTTCATACACGAGGCACACTCATAGTGCTTCACATAGAAACATCGTCATACAAAAAAAAAATATATTAGATAGGTAAAAGAAAATATAGGTACTGCTGCTGTTATGTATTACATATAGGATCAGTACGAGGGCTGTCTGGTGTTCAGAATAGCAGTCAATATATTGGACAAGGGAGGTCCCATATGGGACCAACCCATTTAGTTCATAATAGGGGACATCCCAGGCAATACGGGACAGTTGGCCACCTGAGTGTGTGTCGGTGTGTGTGTGTGTGTGTGTGTGTGTGTGTGTGTGTGTGTGTGTGTGTGTGTGTGTGTGTGTGTGTGTGCGTGCGTGCGTGTGTGTGTGTGTGTTTGCATGTGTGCACTGCCCTGTAGAGAAATACCTGGCTCTGGTTGACAGGTCTCATCGATACAATGGCGAGCTGTTTCTCTGTCTATTATTCTACTTCTCTCTCTCTAAAAAAAAATATATATATATATATATATGACTCCTGTCCTCCTCCTCCCCTGAATCCATCTCTATTATGTGCTTCTGTTCTCACTCCAATGGCTCCGTAGCTTCTCCTTCCTCGTCCACATTTCCAACGGCCCTCTGCTTGTCCCCCTCCTCTCTGTTCCCCGTTGCCGCCCCCCCCAGGATAACCCCAAACCAGAACCAGTATCTGGATGCACATGTCTACGTCATCATTTATATTCATGGTCAATAATAATCTGCATGGTTATGGTGGGCCGTGTTGTAGCGCTAAACGTTGGGTACATTAATTAGTATCCTCACTGTTCCTTAGTCCCTTTGAAACCTTGAGTGGAAGCCGGATAGATGTGCTTAGCCCAAATTGATTGAAAATGAAAGAGATTAATGATAGAATAACTGCAACCAAATACACATTCACACAAACACAAACGCACACACACACACACACACACTCACACACACACAGGCAAATATATGTGTGTGTGTGTTTGTGTGTGTGTGTGTGTGTGTGTGCGTGTGTGTGTGTGTGTGTTGGGGTGAGGTCTGTCACAGGTGAGCTGAGGTGCAAAACGACGCTCTTATCAAGGTTTAGCAGACATGACTTTGAGGACGATCCCACCTGCACACACACACAAACACTCATCCCTGCAAACACATAAACGCAGACACACATCCCTGTACACACACACACACACACACACACACACACACACACACACACAGACACACAGATCTGCACACACCCATGTGACCAGCCTCACCTCCCCTAAACACACACACACACCTACACTCACTTAGTCAATATATGCACACACACAAACACACGCACAGACACACTCACAACCACATGCACAAACACATACATACAAGGTGATGGAATACATAGGTAGGTGATGGTAGATTCAATTAAAATGCTATTTTCTGGAGTTGCATCATGCGAATGGGACCGGCATCGCCACCGGGGGGAAACAGAGGAAATGGGAATCTGGAACCGTTTAGGGTCCGGAGAATTGGAGCAAAACAACAAGGAGGAGAGAGGAATATAACACAGATAACATTGGGTCTGGATATTTGTGTCATCTTTTGTGTATCTTTATGTGTGTTTTACCCGCCTGTGTGTACCTATCGGTCTGTGTGTGTGTACTTGCTTGAAGGTTTTGCCCCTTTGTTGTTTGTTTTTTGGTCCTGGAAGGGAATCATTATGTTTATAAAGAGTGGGAGAGACTTAAGGGTCAGATGGCAGTTCACTGTTTATGTTATTGTTGTTTGCTGTGTTGAGAAATAAACAGTGCTAAGAGAATCTATCTGTGTGTGTGTGTTCACTCCTGCATCTTCAAATGTGTATTTGTGTTTGTGAGTCTGTCTGTGTGTGTGTGTGTGTGTGTGTGTTTGTGTATGTGTGTGTGTGCGCGTGTGTGTGTGTGTGTGTGTGTGTGTGTGTGTGTGTGTGTACGTGTGTGCATTTATGTGGGATCAACACAGACTGAAACACACAAGTGCAGGGGCAGCAAGGCCACGCAAACACAATAATACAATTTCCAGTAGCAGTTTTCTCTGGCTTGACTAGTTGAGCAATAAGAGGCCAGAGGAGGTTACGTCCAAATCGCATACAAACCTTTCCATGCATCTGTGCCTGGACCTCCACAGCTGCGCACATATGTGCAACCTCTGGGCCTTCGGTGGATAACTGTGTGTATTAATATCTGGTGTCAATTTTGGGTGTGACCTTGCTTCTCATGGCTTTTTGAAAAAAAATATTAAGAAGCTTTTCGGCATCAGAACACAATCGTTAATAAGGTTGCGGAAGGTTTGAAGGTTGGCAAAAAAAGAGAAAGCAGAAAAGAAAAAGATTTTGAAAATAAAAAACCAAATAACAATGAGTGTTGCATTCACACACCTCTGATTGACAGGCAACATGAATCCTCTGAACCCATTAGGGAAGAAATGCCCTGATTGTCAGAAATGAGCAGGGAGTTGTCTCAAAAAGGGCGTGCACAGTCAACTCGAAACAGATATTCTCAAAGATCATTTCAAACACCAAAAGCTGACAGATGGCAATGTAATTTAACCAACAACAAATTACCTACCTAACTGACAAATTAAACTCAAATAACAGCCCCTTCCCCTAACCCTATCATACCCGTTTAATGCCATGGTAGTGAACCCGAGAAAGTTGTGCTGTTCCTAGATAAAAACATTCATTACTTATTAACCAATCTATCATTCACATCTATTATTGTGAATGCAATGACCACCAATGAAGAAGTTAGTAATATTGAAAGGTGGTTTTCTTCTGCTGACATCTGACCGGTAGACGTGGTTACCTAAGCAACACTATCAATTCCTGAGAGCAGTTACGCTTGCACGCTAGCTACACTCATGCGCTGCATGTAGTAACCATAGTGGCATGTTATTGTTAAATTGCAAATGGGGGTGTGTGTTGCACATGCATGCATTTATATTGAGGCATGGTGTGTATGTGTGTCTTTATCCCCCGCGTTTTGCTCTCCTCTCTGCACTACACACAGATAATGAGATATTGGGAGTAATCTCTCCTCAGGTCTTCCTTCCTCTTTATTGCCATCCTTCCCCCCCCCCCCCCCCCCCGTCATGCTACGCCTCTTTATGAATGAAGGCGTTTGACATCGATTGACATGGGCTTGTACAATCTGCCTTTCTTTGGAGTGGAACAAATGAATTAGTGAATGTTATCTGTGAGCCGTAGAGCAGTGCTGCTAGGCTGCCTCTTCAACACAATCTCCCTTTTTTTGTTGCCTTACCATTCTCTCTATTTACACGAAAATGATGAATAATGGATAATGATAATGATAATGAGCTCCTGAATTCATTTTGAAATATTATCTTTTTATCGGGATTCGTGTTTTTAGTAAATGTGTGAGTGTATATTAAATATTATGGGAATGGGTGTACACTTGTATGCGTGCGTAAATGTGTCTCTGCGTATCTATGCCATAAATAAAAAGCCATGTAATCTTTGCATGAATGTGGGGTGTGGGGTTTGCACACTACCAAGTTGGATGGCAATCACACAACACAGGGAGCAATTTATATCCAGGGGGGAAGGTGAACTACCTCCTCAGTGTCCACAAGCCGTAATCAGTCCATTTGTCCAGAACCCAGGGGTCGTCGCAAGAAGGGCTTGCCATGTTAAAGGAGGAAGTCCATATAAGGCTTGGGGTGGAGCCAGCGGGCTGCAAAATATCTCCCTTTAATCACTATTCCCCTTAACCCTCCATGTCGTCTACCAGGGAGGGCAGTCCAGCTCTCTAGAGCCTCCCTCCTGGAATGGGCATCGACATTCCCATGGGCTGCCCCTGACCTGTAAACAACAGAGGAAGCAAAGGGTTGTAGTGATAAGAATCAGCGGGTGACCCAGCGGTACTGTCCTTACTCCGCGACATCCAAACCAGTGGTGCATGATCCATGACCAGGGTGAAGTGGCAGTTTCCAGGGCCCACTCGATTACCAGACATTCTGGTAATCGGGTAATATACTGAGGTGCGCAACTGAGTTATTTTTCTTTAACTTGCAGATCCTTCATGATTCACGAAAAGGAGGGGGTTCCCTGGTCTTTTAATATTTTGTCTGGAATGCCTACCCAGGAAAACACAACACATTCTCACTATGTGTGTGTCTTCATTCGACGCAGGGGGTTTTCTACTCTCTTTCTAATCCCTCCACGGCAATATCTGACGCCCTGGGAAAGCACTCCCGCCAATCTTTTACTCTGCCGATTGGTTATTTGATTTGGCGCTGAAACGGGTGAGGGTTAGGGTAGTAGTGGTTAGGGTTAGGGTAGTAGCAGTTTGGGTTAGGGTTAGGGTAGTAGTGGTTAGGGTTAGGGTTAGGTTTAGGTTCGTTTTTCTTCGATTTGTTCGACAAATTCGGAGTGAGAATGCGTTGGGAAAACATCAGGACCAACTCACGTCCAATTCCATTGGAGACCATGGTGCACAGGGGAATGGCTTCGGGGTACCTAGTGGTATAATCCAGAATCGAGGGGTGGTTGCAAGAAGGGTCCTTAAGGCTTGTTAAAGGGGGAATTCCATGTAAGGCTTGAGGGTGGGGTCAGCAGGTTGCAAGATATCTCCCTCCAATCACTGCTCCTTTCAACCTTCCCTGCTGTCTGCTACAATGGTTTAAGATGTTGGTGAATGTACGGAATGGGCATCTTTTTGCCACTCTGCTTGACCCCGGGTTAATTGTTTGTGTTTATCCCATCGGCGTGAGGACTAATTTGAATTTGACGACGTGTGAGTGAAACACACACACTCTCTTAAAGCTCAGTGATAATGAGGGGGCGGAGCAGCTAAAGGTGATGAGGATATTCTGGGCCTGCCTTGGGAATTACACCAGGATGCCATGAAGTGTGAAACAGACAGAGGAGACCCAGGCAGATAAAAAGGAGGATATGCAGACCTCTCTCTCTCTTCCTCTCTCCCTCCTTCAATATTGGTATGTGCGAGTCACTGAGAGGTGGCAATCAGCAGGAGAAGGGTCTGTAAGATCAAACTGTGGGGAGAGAAAAATCTAAAACAGGCCACTCAAGAGGGGATGAGAGAGAGGGAGAGGGAGAGAGAGAGGCAGAGGGAGATGGAGGGAGAGATAGAGGGAGAGGGAGGGAGAGGGAGAGAGAAAACAAGGAAAGCCTCTCAGGGTGGCTCATCGCCCTGTCGTTAGGAGACTAATGAGGCTGACACCGCTGCTTAGCAACCAACCACTGCTCTCGACTCCCTCTCTCTCTTTCTCTCTCTCTCTCTCTCTCTCTCGCTCGCTCTTTCTCTCTCTAAGTATATGTACTACATATAATAGGTTAAATATAGCAACATGTTTGAATACAGTTATATTACTATTCAATGTAACAATGTTTAACATGCCGGTTGAGTGGTACCTGCTTGCATTCGTTTACACAAACGTTCCAAACGCAGAGAGAGAAAACACGTTCATGGGGGGCATAGATAGGCAATACTTCAGACACACACAAACACACACACACACACACACACACACACACACACACACAGACACACACACACACACACACACACACACACACACACACACACACACACACACACAGACACACACACACACACACACACACACACACACACACACACACACACACTCACACACACTCACCATGCTACACAACACATGCTGCAGGATTTGGACACTTGGTGTGAAAGAGGGCTGAGTTCACCGGAGATTGCTTTTTTGGTCTCGGCGGGATTACAACATAGACCTTTCCATCTCACTCTGAAGGATGACTGTGTGGGCACATCACAGGTTGCCTGAGCGTGTGTGTGTATGTGTGTGTGTCTGTACGTCTGCACGTTTGAGTGTGCATGCATGCGTGTGTCTGGGTGTGTGTGTGTGTGTGTGTAACAATACCTAGTGAGGTATGGAAAACCAATATCAAAAGGTCCTGCTCATATGAAAGCGCCGGAGCGAGAGAATTAGGTGCCGAGAGAAAGAAAGAAAGAGAGAAAAGAAAGAGTGAGACAGAGAGTGTGAGAGAACGTATGGTTTCTGCCCTGCCTTACTGCACACCAATCTGTTTAAATTGAGCCCAGATTGTCTGGACTGCATGAGGCCTTCATCCATCAGCCCATTAGGGAGAGGGGATAAGGGTCATTCGCTGTGTGTGTATGTGTGCACGTGCATTTGTGTTAGTATGTTGTGTGTGTGTGTGTGTGTGTGTGTGTGTGTGTGTGTGTGTGTGTGTGTGTGTGTGTGTGTGTGTGTGTGCATGTGTGTGTCTGGGTGTGTGTGTGTGTGTGTGTGCATGCATGTGTCTGTGTACGTGTATGTCAATGTGTCTAAGTGCACGTCTTGTTTGTGTCGTGTATGTGTGCAAATGACTGTGACTGTGTTTGCTCCCATGGGCTTAAGTACACTATGAGTCTATTTGTCTTTATACCTGTTTATCTATCCATACGTGTATCTATGTATGTGGGTGTGTGCTTGCACACTTGCATCTGTTTATGTGTTTGTGTGTGTGTTATTATTATTTGATGTACGTTTATTAGTATGCAATGTGTGTTTATTGGCTAACTGGCATGCACCCAGTGGAGGTGGGTGGCGTGATCTTGTCGAGTGACCCCTGACCTCTACGTGTTGGATTAGTCAGGCTCCAGATGGGTTAGCTTGTGGCTGCCTGTGAGTGTGTTTCATGTCTGTTTCTGCTAAATGGTTGCGCTTCAAAGCTCTCACAAGACAGGCCCTTGGTAGTTATAAATAGATGTGCTGGATTCTCTCATGCACATTAAATGAGAAAAAATAAATAAGCACGATGGGGCTATACTTAACAATGCGTACTTAACAATCGGTACTTAACAATGCGTACAATTGTATTGATTATTATTTTGTGCTCAATCATTAGATATATTTCAAAGTCAATGCAGTAATCCAGACTAAAGTTTTTTTTGTCCCACAACTTAGTTTATTTTGCTTTATAGTAAATAGAACCCTTAATCACTTAAATTCAAATATATTTACTCTATAGGACCCACCGCCCTATAGACTGCATGCTTGTTTTTGATGTAAATATGGGAGCCAGATGTTGATGAGCTCGGCTTGTCCTGGCCAGCTAATAGCGATCTGTGCCGTTAATATCATGTTACAGAGCCTGTGTGGAGCGAGGGGATGGTTTCATGAAAGATAGCATAACATCTGTGTCATTTGGCCATTTGATCCTTTTGTTGAATAAATAGGTTTGAATTCTTTGTTTGTGAGCAGCTGTTTGAGACATATCATCCACATCTCCCCTCTGCACAGGTTTGAACTCATACAGTTATTTTTGGTGAGTGTGACTGCTTTGATGCAGTCTCATTGAAATTAAATAGATTTATTTCTCACCTTGATAGCTTCTTTACCCTTTCAAAATGGTATGTAAAAAACATTTCATGATTTTCATTATTCTGCTTATTACAATGTAACTCCCTTAAGAGCCGATGCTGCTGATGTTGTCCAACCAAGAATGTGATGTTCCTTTGTATAAATCCTCTAACAAACTCACTCAAGCATTTTTTGTCACTTTTCCTCCTCAAGGGTCCAAATCACATCCCTTATTTTCTGTTTTCATCTGCACTAGTCGCAGGTTTATCTTGCCTACAACTACAGAGGCAGAGGAACAATGAGAATGAGAGCCATTTCACCGGTAAAGGTGGAACCTGTTTGATTTAATGAAATCCAGGTATTGGATGCAGATTGCAACAATTTGAAATCCCCCCTACCCTCCCCTAACCCCTACCTTTCCAAAGATGTAGGGGAAGCTACAGTGACCTGTACTGTTCAAAAAGGATATTATCGTCTATAACAGCAGTCAAGTGGCATGGAATCTGGTCTTGTTATGGATATTATATTCCATTCAATCCAAGTCTGTTCTGCTAGATGCCACTTAATTCTACACACTGCACCTTTAAAGCAACCGCAATGGGCCTTCCACTACGAGGCTGACAGCTGTTTACCTTCATAAGGACAATCCATCCCTGATACATTATCTCATCAAGCTCTTTTCTCCTCACAACAATGGAGCTCTTGGGTAATTCAGTTTATTGCAAAAACTTGCACAAAAACAGCTGGTAAGGGATTTAATTTGCCACTCTGTTAAGGGTTTCATTATTTCATTATCTAAGTGGTAAAAACCTTGTGCTTTTCTATGCTACTCGCAGTCTATTCGTGTGTGTGTTCTATTTTGTTTTTTCTATTACCATCAAAGCCTGTGTGTGTATCTGTGTGTGTGTGTGTGTGTGTGTGTGTGTGTGTGTGTGTGTGTGTGTGTGTGTGCCTTTATTGTGTGGTACCAGCCATCACCAACCAACCACCCCCTAAGGTGAGTGCTGTTCTGTCAGCCTAAGTTCACTTCACTCATTTAGCCACACAAAAAACAAACACACACACACACACACACACACACACACACACACACACACACACACACACAAACACACACACACACACACACACACGCACACACAGTTTGATGTCTGTCACCTTCCCAGGAGAGATCGGGGAGACAAACATGGCTCAGTGACTCTGTAATCTCCCTTCAGAGACAACCAGATTTAGTGTGTTTAACGCTGTGTGTGTGGGGTGGGTTGTGTGTGTCAGACACTACTGCCATGGTACGCGGGACGTGCATATGTGTGTGTGTGTGTGTGTGTGTGTGTGTGTGTGTATATGTGTGTGGGTGTGTATAGAGAGCTGAGTGAGAGAAGAGATATTTGCCATTCAGTAAAAGGCCCCACAGATCGAGATCTGAGTACCATATCTGTACCAGTTGACATGGCAACAACAACAATTTTCTGCATTACCATGTAATCCACTATTCCCGCCCTATGTGGTTGTGGGGTCTCTGGGTTAACGGTTAAGAAGAGTGTGGTGTTATTACACGGTTAGGCAAGGTTTCAGCCTTAACTCAGCCTTGAGAGCTATAAATAGCTACCCCAACCAACTAGCATGTGGTCTACATGTCTGAACTGATCCGCAGAAGGCTTCTGGCCCTGACTGCGTCGTTGATGCTAGGTGACAGGGACACTGCTTGCCAGAGGGACACAAGCACGTTGGCACGGCGATGGGGAAAGGTCACAACCACCAGCAGTATGGCAGCACTGTCAGCATCAGAGAGAGTAGAACATTGTTATGCCATTATTGTGTCTGTCCATTACGGCACCTGCTGCACTGCTCGCCATCCCTACAAGAACCAACCTGCTGTTTCCCAGGGTCTCTTCCTTGATAACTAAGGGGGAAGCTGTGATTTAGGGCTATGCAAATAAAATGAAATAGTCTTGACAAGAACAAAGAAGCTCTTTGTCCTTTGGCTGGAACTGAATTTATACAAACCAAGGATAAAAAGGATACATGGAATGAACAAAAGGTACACACAAAGACAAAATAATATTTTTTAACTGCCGCACGGTATCAATATTGTATTTCTCTGTGTTAACAAACCGGTAGAATTAAATTAATATGATTATTGTAATATTCACTTCTTTCCCACAGCTGTAGCCATCAGACAAAAGTACTCACCTAATTAGCCAATTAAAAGGAGTGAAGGTCTAAATGACTCCTACCAGTGTATTAAAGTAAACTGCTTGGCTCTTTACAGGGAATTACAACTAAACCGATCATAAATTAATTGACACAAAGCACTTATTTAGTGAATGACTTAACATAAGTTCAAAGGAATTACTCAGTTTGGATAGTATAATAAGGTCTACTATCTCGAGTTTTTTTAACTGTCAATGCTGCCAATACTTCAATCCGCCAGATATTTTATTCTGATAATACATCCAAATGTTGATATTTGTTGATTGTTCAAATGCTCAGGTAAGTTGTAAATCATAAATCAGATGAGAGTGAGCGTCTTGGTTTGGTGTCGCTGTCACATTGATGTCTCTACCATGCTTTTCCTTTTTTCCCTTTCATCAAACGTGTCCACCTGTTAGTGATACCAATTGCTTCCAACCATTACGCTTTCACAGTCTTTTCTCTTTTTCTTTGTTTTCAAACATCTTCACCATGTGTAATGCTATGTTCTCCTATGTCAGGTGTACTACTACTTATTTTTTCTTTCTTTCTCCCCTTTTTTTTTGTCTTCCTCATTTCACATCAATCCTCTCTTGCCAAACACTTATGTGGTGCTCTAGCGCTCCCTTCATTCTGCTCCTCCTCACATCTCCCTCTCTAGTACCAGGGGAGCGAAGGAGGGGGAGGAGGATAGGAGTAGTGGAGGACAGGAGTAGGCGGGGGTGTGCCAGGCAGTTGGAGCGAGCCAATGGAATTAATTACAGTCAAATGATGGCAAACTCTGGAAGCCATGTGAGGTTTTCTCTAATCACATGTGAATGGGTTGAAGAGCTACTGTGGACAGGCAGTGGAGTGGATTGGAGTGGGAGGGAGGGAGAGAGAGAGAAAGGCAGCGTGTGAGAGAGAGAGAGAGAGAAAGATAGAGAGAGAGAGAGAGAGAGAGAGCGAGAGAGAGAGAGAGGGAGAGAGAGAGAGAGAGAGAGAGAGAAAGACAGTGTGTGAGAGAGAGAGCGAGAGAGAGAGAGAGAGAGAGATAGAGAGAGAGAGAGAGAGAGAGAGAGAGAGAGAGAGAGAGGGAGACCATCAATGAAACGCTCTTCAGGGCCTCTTCACTGAAGCAACGATGGTGGGGGTGTTCGTCCTGATACAGGGATTGGTAGACGCGAGGTGGAATACATTTAGCAGATGCTGCTGCATGAGACGCAATACATAGAAAATAATGTTTGTACACAAACATTTGAGTCTGTGTAACAGCCTCAATATGTGCTGTCATCTATTTGTATTATTATTAAAAAAAATATGTATGACATGTTTTCATTTAAAGAAATCATGAGATGGTTAGATCATCACGCATGGCCTCTCATGTCTTCTATTGGAACACAGAAAATACACATTTAACTCAAGAAATTATGAGATATATATAGCAATATCAGAGTTATACTCTAAGCATGACACAATTACATCTTTGATATACTGGATGGCCACTGGTCATCAACCCAGAACCACTGAATCCACACTTATAACTCCAGACAGGAGGAGCTCTCAGGGGAATGCTGCTATAAACCATGTGTTTACAGCCACTGTATAAGCCACTGGCTTTTCATAATGCTGATCTTAATTGTGTCAACACAGCCCTGTTAGAGCGTGGGCTAGCTAATAGGGCTAGCTCTTAGCATTAGCTCCTAGAATCCTAAATGGACACACAAGGCCATATCAGCAAAAAAACACACACTGCTAGGGCTGCAATATATATTGTTCATATTCTCATTTGCTGTAGCAATAATGTACACATCAGTCAAAGCTGTTCCCCACACAGGCTGTGTTTCATTTTCTTGACAGCAATATGTATTTGTTATGTGGCAGACCTTTTTGTGGGACAAAAAGTTATGGGAAATGTGGAAAAACTGGGAAGTTAAATAAATATGCATTTTAGTTACTCAAGTCATTATATAGCTCTCAGGATGTACATATATTTGTAGTGCCACAAAGACTGATGTAATCGTGTTGTGAGAAATTGTTAAATAACATATTTTATATTAATGCTGCGTCTATGTACTGATAATGCTACAGTCATACAGCAAAATAACACGGCGAAGCATAAAATGTTTTTTCAGGATTTACATCCCAGAGAACACTGTCTCTCATAAACAGTGACCTGCTTTGCATATTCCTGCGCTGCAGGGTAAAATTGTTGGAAGGGATCAGCACTGAACTCAAGAGATTTGCACTACTTGCTTGAAGGCAAATAGCCTCGAGCATTTCTTTAAATATTTAAATCCAGTTACTTACAAGTCTTTACATGATTTACTTTATTTCCATATTACACTTATGAATTTACTAAATATAAGGCAGTTTCAAAGGTAGACATACAATTACATCATATGTTTCTCATTGTACAGGTATCATATTATTTCCTCAGTGTATCATTCATTTTTACATGATTCTTAATTTAACAAAAACAAACCAAACAGCTAAAAATAACATCTAGATAACCTTCCTACAAAAAAAAGAGGTGTGCACAAAGGAGTGCAAGAGACTATTGATTTGTTTCTAATTAAACCACCAGCACCATGAGCAGCATCCCTTCCCTATGTATGTGGTGTTTTGCCTCCACGCTTTACATACACGGGGCCCTCCCTAGAATAAGTGTTCCCTGGCCCCCCATCACCCTGCTTCTCCCTGCCTCTCAAATCCTCTTTGGGTCTTCTCGCCCCTCCTGTCACCCGTCTGGGCATGTTGGCAGCGGGAACAAAGGCCAGGCGGGTAGTTGGCATGCGGCCGGCATCCAGGGGCTGGGGATCAGAGGAGGAACAGACCGCCGTGCCCATCATCCACTCTTGGCACTTGGGCGGTTCGGCTCACTGCCGATTCGCTCGCGGCGTTAACCTGCACGTCTGTGGACCCAAAAAGCACCTCTACACCCTCCCCCCACCCCCGCCCCCTTGCACTTTAAAGACATATGTGCATGTAGCGGATCACATTAAAATGCTGACACTGAGACGGTTTCATCTTTGGGGGCAGGGAGCCAATGCGCCACCTGTCTGGAGCTTGCATGCCTGCGCACTCTTCTGAGGATCCTCTTCTGAGATAGCTGCTAACCCTAGCCAGACTCTTCCTCTGGCAGACCATCCTTAGCCATATGCCTCCGTTAGCCTCCATGAATAATACATTATAGTCCATATATTATATATTATGTGCATTATCGGATGATCTTCTCAAAATACTTTGTTACGTTGGTAAATAGGGTTAGGTAGTGTATGGAATTATGTAATATGGTATGGTATAATGTAGAAGAGTTAGGTGTTGTATGTGTGTTAGGGGATGGCAAATTATGATAATGGTGTTTTCAACTTTGCAGACTGTTGCCGTTCAATACCCCTGAAGTTATATATTGCAATGGTTAGGAATTGGCCCATTAAATGATTTGTCTCACTTCAAGCTAAGTAACAAAGCCAACTAGGATTGAGTCAGGTTACCGTAGGGTAAGGTAAGGTACGATATTGTAGGTAGGGTAGGGTGGGCCAGGGTAGGTTGTGGTAGGGTAGGGTGAGGTAGGATAGGGTGGGTTAGGGTAAGGTGTGGTTGGTTAGGGTTAGGGTTAGGGTTAGAGTTAGGGTTAGGGTTAGGTTAGGGTTTCAAAAGAGTGCGTTTGCAGGCACCGAAAACTCTGTGTCCTTCTGGACGGTCGGCCCAAACGTGCAAGACTTCCGCGTTTTTACCCCAAAATCCTAGCCGGGGGGACAGGGCCTGAGAGGTTGAGTAGAGTAGAGAAGGGCAGGCTGGGCAGGGTAGGGACTCACCTTTAAAAAAAGGTGAGAATGGTATGTTGACTTGTATCTGCAGAAAAAAGCAACATAACCCAATGCTGTAATGTAATCCAAACACTTTTGAGGTTTGTCAATTACTATTACAAGCCAAGTGTGTCTAATAGTGCCCAACAACCCAGTACAAACTAAGGGGCATTGTACTGGCTTGCTCCATCAATTTAAGTGAGCGCTACTAACCACTCATTAAGAGTTTTTTCCCCGCTGGTCTTTATTTGCGTTTAGCGCCTCCGCCTCAGGACTTTATCTAATGATAACACATTCAACCATGCGCCAAAGGCATGAACTAAGGATGCGGATAGGTGATACAACTATTGGTAGACGTTACGAGGATTCGAGGCTATGTGGAATGCATTCAATGTAGTCGAACATAATGGATGGTTCGTAAAGCGTTTAAAAGAGACATTACGGGGCTGCGCAGAGTCAATTAGAATGACTTATTAATCCTGTCTGGAATGACACGAGAGATGATCAACATGCAGCACACTTCTGACACATTTAATCTGTTATGACTATGGGCTAGGACTCCAGCTCAGCTGAACACATGCGGCGCACACACAGGCTGACACGTAACACACACACACAGGCACAACTCCAAATAGCAGAGTCCTGCACACAGTGCTTTTGAGCGTTAACTACCACATGATCGACCAATAAAAAAAGCCCAGGGAGTTGACCCGAGGACCTGGTTTGGCAGAGCAGACAGCCTAGTGAGTGTAAATCCAAACTGTGTTAAACTGGGCTGCAAATACGTGGTCCCCTGTTGCTAATGAGACGGTTTAGCTACAGGAGGCTAAACATAGTTAGAGAGTCTCTCACTGGTCGCGTCGCTAACGGGCAAGCTGGTGGATCCTATTTTCACACAGAGCAAATCGCACTCCTAGTGTGAGCAAACACAAACACTCACACACACACACACACACACACACACACACACACACACAAGCAACCGTATACACACTCGTGCACACGCGCACGCACAAATCCACTTGAAGGACACTGACAGATTTTTGACAGGCCATCTAGATGAACACGTGTGAAGGGTGAAACTGCGAGGCGGGATGGGTTGAGTTTCAAAGCAGCATCCCAGAGTCCATTCCCTTAGGGGTGGGTGGGACTAAATGGTGCCGGGTCAGTGATGTCATTTATCCACAGGCCCAGCAGGCAGAGGGGGCAGGGGGGGGAACAATCCGGCATCGTAGAACACATTGGCACACAGAAGACAGCCATAGCTGTGCTTTAATGATCACAGCAACAACATCAAAAATCTGGCGTAACCTTGTTGGCGATTTACCTCAGAGCATGAATTGAACAAATGAATCGTTTAATTGCTAAAATAAGTGGGGCCATGGAGACTTTTCTGCCGTTAAAGGCCCTCATTTAAGCCACCTGCCTTCATTAACGCCAGCAGTTGTTAAAACGGTGTTAGGTTGTCGAAACAGACATGGTCGCTGGTGGAAAAAAGGTGCATCAAAATGTGTTTTTTTTTCTTTGGCTCGTCGATATGTCCTCCTGATATAGACGGGTGTTGCGCTCCCTCAAACCTCTGACAAAGCAAGTCTAATCTGGTCCAGGACATGCCACAGTTATGTCACGCTTCATTTGAGGCCCGCAGCTCGCCAGGGCCTTCACCCTGGGTGACCACGGGACAATCCGCCCGCCTTTGGAAGAATCCTCTAGAGGGAGATGGTTGGTGGTGGTGGTGGTGGTGGTGTTCATGGGTGATGGAGTTGTGGAGTGAGTGAGAGGGGGGCTTCCCCCGAGGGGCCCTGACGGTTCCTCTTAATATAATCTGGTTGTCAACTCCTTTACCCATCTGCCTGATACCCTCCAGTCCCATCCCCTCCCCCCCACACACACAGAAACACACAGACCCTGCAGACCACCCTTGAGGTCATCTGCTGTGGTCTGCTGCCTCCTCCATCACCCTCACCCCCATGTCAGCAGAGACCTCCAAAGCAGCGGCGACATGTGACATGGTGGGCGACCACTGGGTGTGCTTACGGATTACTCTCTTTCTCTCTGCCTCGGATGCTCTCTCTCTCTCTCTCTCTCTCAATCCTTCTCTCATTCAGTCAGTCAGTCCCTCTCTCTCTCTTCAATCCGTCTCTCTCTCAGTCTGTCTCTCTGTCTGTCTCCCCATCTTTGTATCTCTTAGTCCAAAAGCTCAATAGCCCCTCTCAGTGACAAGTTTCCAAGTCCACATATTTACATGGGCTCTCTCTCACGCTCACTCTTTCTCAGGTCCCAGTAGTGCACACAAACAATGCAGCAGGGCACACTGTACACCGGACCTCAAATCAGTGCGTGTGAAGGATACATCACGTACAATGACCATGATCATTATTTGCATGTAGCAGGGCAACCCAAGAGTCCAGGGCAAGATTTCATAGCACCAAGACTTCATGAAGACACGCCGTCTGCAGGCAGGAAAACAAATACACACCTACTATGAGTGGAGTGAGGTGCGTGCTGTTCCCATAGCGACTATCCCCTGCAGGCTGGTGAGGGCCTGATAGCGGATCGTCCCGTCGTCGGGCCACTGCTGGGCCGGGCCAAGGTGTCCTGTGGCAGCCGTGTCAACACATTCAACATTCAGGATCTCCACAAGCCACTGTACTTTTTGTCCGCACACAAGAGGTGGACCCATACACACACACACACACACACACACACACACGTCACCGGACATTTTGTCACAGTCCGAGAAGTGTACACACACACACACACACACACTCACACACAAATGTCACTGGACATTTTGTCACTGCCCGAGAAATGCACGCACACATACGCACAGACACATAAACACAGACATATAAATACACACACACGCAAACGTGTCTGTCTCTTTGTGGCCTTCTGGGATGGTGACAAAATGTTCAGTGACTTGTGTGTGTGTGTTAATGCACACACAGCCGTTACTCTCGGTCACTCTGTCCCCATCTGTTCCCCCCCCCCCCCCCCCTTCCCGGCCAATTGGGTCTATATTAACCCGATTATCCGGTAGTGCTTACCACTATAAGCAAAACTACCTGAACAAAATCTCTGGCCGTGCACAGTCAGACAATATTCACTTGCCCAGAAAGTCTGCAGTCAGCATTGCTGTTGAGGGCTGTTACTTAGCGATTTGCGGACGTCCTATTTTAGTCAGTTCTCGTCGGACTATTAGTCTATCCGTACTGATTAGCCTGTAGTGTGCGCTGATACAGAGTCAAACTGAACTCTCCGGTCAGATATCTAAAATCAAATCATGTGTGAGGTGCTCAGCGATAGTATCATAGAACGCTGTGCACAAATAGCTAAAGACAAATCAACTCAGGAGAATCTAATTCTCATCCCTAAAATGTGTGCGTCCAATGTCACTGAAAATGGCCAATGCTGTAACATTGTTATTATGTTTAATAATAACTCTTTAAATAATGTCCTCGAGTCTCTCCCTAAATGTCATCTTTTGAAATGTAATTGGTTAGGGTCATGGTGTTTGTCCTTATTTTGGTGAGTCCAATTTTGGTTTTACATTGTGTTCAGCAGGGTGCATCCAGGTTAACATTTCTTTTTTTTTTTTTCACTGTCTTGATTGTTCATGAATGTGATCGGCTCATGTGAGGTGACCCATTCTGCCAAGCATAATCCCCTACTGATATTTGAGGACCAGCTGAGAGTAACTTGTCACAGTCCAAATTACAAACAATGCCTCATATCCTATTGTAAGCCACTTTTACTCTACTCTGAAGCTGAACAAGTGAATGTAGGCTCATGTATTAGCTATGACAGATGTTGTTTTTACCCCCCCCCCGTGCCCTATGAATGATGCATCGTGCACTCAGTGATAGTGACAAAGCTTGGTGCTGCTAAACAGTAGGCCTCGCTGGTAGCAGCGGTGGTCCTGACATCATGTAGTTTGACATGTGATCCAGTTTGGCGAGGGGGGGATGGGGGAGAGAGAGAAGACAGCACATCTAGCCTACAGCCAACTTCAACTTTGAGTGCTTATACTGAGAATCGTATTCCACTTGTCAGTTAGACCTGAGTCACATGTTGTTATTATTGGGGAGGACGGATGAGAGCTCAGAGGACAGCTTTATAGCATTTGGCCCAAAAATATCTCATGTGGAAGAATTGGAGGAGGCTGATGGCTGACGACCATGACAGTAGCTGTTGGGTTTAACGGGTACACAAAGCCACTGGAGCGAGACAAAGAGAAGTATCTGTTTGTGTGTGGGGGTGTGTATGTTTGAATGTATTCGGTGTGTGTGTGTGTGGGGGTGGGCGAGCGGTTGAGAGCTGTGTCTATTTGTTTGTATATCACTCAAAAGCATGTCAAAAGTACTTTGTCCATGTATCCAACTCTGGCTGGTTGTGCTTTGGGTTCACGCCGTCTTCGGCTAAAGAGGTTAGCCGAAGACGGCATTTTACGCCGTGGTTGAGCGTGAAATGCACACCTGTACAAAACATAGGTGGTCGCCATTACAAAGACCCCTTGCTCAGCGATTTTCCACGCAGATAATACACCGACATATACATCAATCCATTGTGTTGCTGGGGATTTTGGGAATGCGAACTGGGTTTGCTCTTCTCGTGTAGCTTTTAATTGGCCGACAAGAGCTCAAACAGCCAGCTATGCAGCGGAGGGGGGGAGGGAGGGAGTGAGGTGTTTTCTTTGTCTCTATCCCCCCTGCCCCATGCACACACAAACACACACACACACCCACACACACACACACACACACAGATATACAGACAAACACACACATACGCACACCATCCTTGTATCTGATGCAGCACTTTGCAGCTTATTAGAGGGTTCTGGGTGCTTGATGTGTCGTCCCAGAGGCACGGCATGAAGGTGACATCTATCACTTAGTCGTTCTATAAATAACACCCCCCCCCCCCCTTCCTCAGCAGGAGGAGGCTGCTGAGGAAGTATACACCCAGCCCCCCCCCCGGTGTATGTATGGGGGCTGGGTTGGTGAGGTGGCTTTGGGAGGGGTGAGGGTGTAGAGTGTTAAGCTTCCAGTTTGTGCTGTCACTGCCGGGTTGATCTTAATTATGTCACACAGGTACAAACACACACGCACACACACACACACACACACACACACACACACACACACACACGCACGCACACGTTTTTTTTTAATTTTACACTCACTAAAAAGTAGGATGTGTGCACGCACGTGTGTGTGTTAGTGTGCGTGTGGGTATGCAAACACAGTGTATAATCATCTCGGCAAAAGCCATGAACACTGCCTTCAGGGGGTTCCCGTTACACCTCATTTATAACCCGATCCTCACACCTTATTTATCTCCCACCTCTGTCATGAGCACATATCCCATGCTGCTAGCGGGAGCGTAATGAAACGCACCCAAGTCGCCCGCCACCAGCATCAAACGTTTAGGCTTATAAGCTGCTGGGCCAGCGAGGGGAATGTCTGACACGCCGCAACTGAGCCCCCTGCTAGCCTGTGAAAGACGTCAGAGTGGAGTGGTTGGGCAAAGGCTGCTTGTATTACCAGCTGGACAGCTGGTACAGACGCGGGCACGCCGCCTGCATAGCAGCAACATGGTGTCCGAGGGGGGGGAGGAGGGCTCTGATGGTGTTGAGGGACGGGGGGAGAGGGAGGGAGGGGGCAGTCAGGGGCGTCAACACCCGGTCCAGAGTACGGAAGGGCGTAAAGGAGACATAACTAGGTCTGACATAGGTCAACGCTGTAGTGGGAGATCCACACGCATATATACACACCTGCTCAGGTACCCTGCCACTTACTCTATAAAAGTGAAAAGGTTTACTGTTGAGAAAAATAGGAAATTGCTGTAGAAAGGAAACCGTTACAAGATTAAATTCATTCCTGCCAATCCAACAGTAAAATTAACATCATCTCCAACAGTAAAATGAACATCATCTGCATTGAGTTTTCACACAGTACTTCACACAAAAACAAGACTGAGAAGCTGAGAGTGTAGCACAGTAATAATGTGGAGGTCAGCACACAAAATAGAATATTACTAGAGTTAAGTACGATACGATTATGTTATTTCATGCTTTGACACCTTTCCGGTTCAATTTAGTTACTTGAATACATTCAGTTGAATACACATTCTTATATTGTGTATCATGTTGGCTGTCAACTCGTAACTCTCTCCTATAGATATGGTTATCTCGCTGTATAAATCATGGATAATGTCAAGCTTTCCCAATGTAACTTACTTATAATGTAAGGCCAAGTAAAAGCGGCACCAAATTTAAGGCTTGTCAACTGCTGTAGTATACATGTAGTAATACAAATAAGGATAAAAACCCTTTGTAAATGTATTGCTACAGTATCAATTAATGAATGAGGTTTCACATAGAGTCTCCGATTTCAGATCCGAAAATGGATAAGAATATTAGTTGTGTTATCTGTTAGTAACATTCTAAAACAGTAACTGGATAATTGTGAGTTTTAATCAGCAGAGGGTGAAGACACACTGTGTCCACTGTGTTGCTGTTAAAGACAAAGGAAACATAATTACACATATTAAACAGGATTATAAACATACATTAAACAAACTGAGCGGCAAAATTTTGTTGCGCCATCACTTCACCTAGCTTTTTGATTGATTGACTGATGAACGGTTTTGAAGAGTTGATTTGGCCAGAGTGTGTGCGTGTGTGTGTAGACTCGTGTTCTGTGGCCCTATTGTGAGCGAAAACACACTTTCCAATGCGACCCAAAGTGCAGTTTTACCAGAAGTTAATATGGGTCAACTAATCGCTGTTTGGTCGAGCAGGGAATTGGCGTAGTGTTTTGTTTTTGACAGCCAGACAGAAGAAGAGAATGAATGCGCTGGCCAAATCAAAACACTGAATTTTCAGTTGGTTGCGATGGCCAACCTATTTTTCACATGATTCTATTGCTTTTTAAAGGTCCCATGGCATGCCACCAGGTGTGTGATTAGCCGCTACAAGCCGTTTTGGAAATCTTATGACATCACAGGTGGGCGTGTCCACCTGGTGGCATGCCATGGGACCTTTAACATTTTTCCATGAGTAATGGGAAAAAGTGTTATCTAGCTCTCCAACCGATATTAGGGCAAACAAGAGGCGGTTGCTTCGGCAGGCATTGTTGACTGACCAGTTTTACATAGTCTGATGCCTCAGATGCTGAAGTGCATCTTTTAGCAGAAGCCTTGTCCCTTCTGCCCTTTCACTCCCTAGTCAATAGCCCGGAACCATCTTTCTACTGTGTATTCAGGTTTCTTGTGTTGTGTTTTATTGTATTATTGTACATCTTGGGTATTGTGTATATGCGCTGTGTTTAATTGTGTGCCCTATTGTTTGTTATAATAAATGTATCTTTGTGGACAATACATTACTATCCATCTGTCTATCTATCTATTTTTCACCACCATATGACACTGTCTGATTTGGGTGTAGGATAGTCTAGTGGTTCGTTTTATTACTCCCACACAGAAAGTCCTGGGTTTGAACCCCAATATGTGCAGTCTATCTGTAAGCATCCTTCTCTATGCATGAATGAAACTGCAATTCCCTGTATGTTAATTTGGATAAAAGCATCTGAATTAAAAAATGAAGGAAAAAAACCTGACCTTTACGACTAAAGCCCAGGCTTCAACAACACTTTGGAAAATAAATATTCAGCAAACAGTACAAGAATCCTCATGTCAACAGTACATCCACGGGACCCCGATAGAGGCCAGAACAATCCATCCCCTAACAGAGCTATTAGTTGCTATGGTAGCTAATGATTTATTTTTTTCCATTCAATCCGAACAGCGCGTTATGCCATGGAGATCTACCATGCACCTCTTGGCCCTACCCCTCGCATCAGTGTTAATCATGGGAGTGTTAATCATGGTTGTGAGTGGTGTTCTAACCCTCAATCACCAACCACAACAGCAGCACAGGGCTTCCAGGCGGAAGGGCACTCCATTCACTGATTACCACTTGTGATCCTCCTATGTGCCTTCTAATCATGCGTGGCTAATTAAAATGGAGAGTTATTGTTGCGTAGCCCGTGGAATATGTTCCGCACAGGACACTAAATGAGTAAGTATGGGGAGAAGGGGGCTGAGGGTTGCATTGCTCTGGTTTATTTGTCTTGGCAGGCGTGTCCCTTAGTCTTCTTGAATTCATTGAATCTTCAGTTCTCTTAAGATACAGTAATAGCCTTGCAAATTTAAAACCTAATCAATAAATGTTAATAAACCCAAGAGAATCCCAACCCCACCTTTCAAAACAACCCAAACATCACCTGAGCATGAGAGAAAAACACACATCTTGATCCGTCTTACAGAGAAAACATCTTGGATCGTATTGGATCTATTACGATGAATTATTTAGTCATTTAGCAAACTCTTACTCTTTTTCTACATGACATGAATGAACAGGTAGTGGTGCAGGCATCTTGCTGTAGGATTTCTAGAAGTAGACTGTGGACATTGGGGTTTAAACCCATAACCTATGGCTGGGAATCAAACACCTGCAAGAAGATATTCCAGCCCCTTTAAAATGATATGAATATATTCTTCTTTTCTTTTTTCTTTTAAACCCCACCACAAATATTGCAATTGTATCAGCCATACTTGTGACACAGCATGATGATGATGTTCTGTGGCAAATGCAATCATTTGCAATCCAGGCAGTATTCCTTCCCACTGTAAGTCAATGTGCATACTTTTAGGTGTGACAAGCAACCAGTCACGAGTCAGATGTGGATCATCAAGTTTCGTTCTGAATGTGGTATCAATAAGAGTGTAGATGATTTGGCAGCCAATATGTAAGGTCCAGGGTAACAAACCCATATAAATCACAGCATTATCGTACATTTTTGACAAATCATACAAAATATTGATATTAATCTCACCATACATTTGTATGGACTTGTTAATGAACTAGCTGATGTTGGTGGAGACTTGTTTAATACAGTGCAAGAGTGCAAGAGAGAGAAGAAGAAAAACAGAAAGAATGTGTGTCTACCAGGCTTGCTGGGCTTGTTTGTGCTCCAATGCTTTGAACTTCACTGTGCGTTGTGGTTTTGTTTTGAATAGCAGCAGCTTGGCACACAACCTTTGGTGCATAAAGACGCCACGGGTCTATCAATAGAGAAACAAGCAAGAACTCGAAAAAATGCTGTATATTTAAAATGACTTAACAGCCAGACCAGTACAACTTGTGGTTGCTAAACAACAAGGTATTGTTTTGTCAGGGGTAGAAATGTCATGGAGAATCAGCTTGAGGTACAAGCCACTGTACTCACTATCACCAAGCTGAATAAAGATTGCCCTGAATAAATAATATATATTTTGAACAGGTCTTCACCACCATAATAATATGATATATATTTATTTGTATTCATTTATTATTTACTTAATTTTGGCAACTTGCAGACCTGTATTTAACAATGAATGTTAACCCAGTGTAACAGACAAGCTGCTTCATGATTGTTTTTTATATGAGTAATTTAGACTTTGTTTTGTTTTAACATTTAACAGGAATTGTGTGATAGTATATTTCATATATTTCAGATTGTGACCTTTTGTTGTATTCATATGTAGCCTAAGGGCTACTGCCTCATTTATGTTAGCTCTGTGCCAGGTAAAAAACATCGAAAAAGTTTTTAATTTGTAAAAGTAGAAAATCAAACACAAATCAAGGAGGGGGATTATAAAATCCAAACAATTGGTATTAAAGATTCAGGAAATGACTAAGTTTTTAAAAGTCTGAGGCTACCGGCATGTTCTGCCACTGTTGGAGTGAGAATGACACTGCTAAGTCTTTCCGCCATGCTCCGTCTGCAAGGTCTGGTTTGTTTTGGCAGCTGTTGTGCTAAGATGTCATCTCTGTATGCTGTGTTTCATGACAGATATTCAACAGCCCCTAACACGCATGGTTGCACAGCTAGGTTTTGCTTGTGTTGCGCTATGAATGTGTGAGTTAGTTTGTGTGTGTGTGTGTGTGTGTGTGTGTGTGTGTGTGTGTGTGTGTGTGTGTGTGTGTGTGTGTGTGTGTGTGCGTGCGTGCGTGCGTATGTGCGTGCGTGCGTGCGTGCGTATGTGTGTGTTTGGGGAGGGGGGGTGGGGGGTGGTTTGACTGCAGACCCAGACACGGTTAGAATCGCAAATACCTGGACAGTTGGAGAGCTGTTTTATGTGTGTGTGTGTGTGTGTGTGCTTGTGTGTGTGCGTGTGTGTGTGTGTGTGAGTGTGTGTGTGTGTGTGTGTGTGTGTGTGTGTGTGTGTGTGTGTGTGTGTGTGTGTGTGTGTGTGTGTGTGTGTGCGTGTGGCTTACTCTGCATAGGTGTGTTGTAAGTCAGTCTCTTGTGTGATGTTTGGAATGGTCCGTTAAGTTTATAATGTATAGTAAACAATGGAAATTACAATAATGGTAACATGGTTTGTTTAACAAATGCACAGTGCACATTGCCCATACAGAAAAACAGAAAGATTCATGCATGCATTAATGAAAGCTCTGCGCACACACACATGGACACACGCATATACACTCACACTCACGGACGCAAACGTGCACCCAAACAGACACACAATGAACGACTGTCATCCGATGTCATCACCAGTAGTGTCCCTTCCTGGTAACCCTAACTTGTCATCCGTCTGACATTGTGTTGCTTGGCTTAACATGACCTCCCCTCTGACGGATGTAACACAAAGTTTTTTGCACTGTTTGACACCATGTTAACGATTTATTTAGTTAACGACAAATTAGGGTTGCCTGATTGCTCCATTTTGCTATTTCCATTTTCCTTACTTTGTAATAAAGACACGTTGACCCCGCCCCCCCCAAACAGGCTGCTTGTCACCTAGTGTGGAAGACATGCCATTGGTGCGTGAATGTGTGAGTGTGAGTAGGTGGATATGTGAGAGGTAACACGTGAAGGGGATTTGGGCAGCCACAGTGGCTAGAATGGAGCTGAATGAATGGAGTCAATGTACCTTATTTAAAACCCTGCCGTTTCTATTCACCAACATAATCCCCAGGAGTTAGGCCCGACGTTTTGTTCGCCAAGCCACCTGATCTTACACAATTGCGGTGCTGGCAGTGGCACCACTGAAAGGCATATGCTCACATATGCATAGGCTTACAATGGGGCCGTGTGGAACAGCCTGCTCGCCCATCCATTTCAAAACAATGGCAGTGGCATTTCAAAAATGGAGCCAAAAGCAGCGAGGGACAATGAGTCTGAAGAATTCATTCAGGAGTATAAGTGACTCCATTAGCTTTTTATTTTATTCCGGGACAGATTCCATATGCCATAATGTTTGCGTTATGGCACCGATGACTAGACTGCCAGCATAATCCCAGACTGCGCCTTTTCATGTCCCTTACAATTTAATTATTCACAACAATGGCGGGGGGGGCTGTTATTGACGCAGTAGCAATGGCAATCATTTGATTGCAGAGTTAGCGACCTTAGTTGTTGTTATGCAACATGAAGCACTGAGTCTGTACATTAAGCCACTAAATGAAGAGATGAGATCAGGCTAACAACAACATGGCAAGTACAATCTAATCATTGTTTTTTGTGGTGTGAAATACTTTTTATGTGTGTACACATCATATACATCCCACACAAACATACACACATACACAGCTCTAGCAGCCAGTAGCATGTAATATAGCCACGAGGAACATGTTAGGAACATGTTTAACCTTGGAGTCACTTACCTCATCAGTGGATATTGAGCTCATGTGTGTCCTCCTTAAGCTCCTCAGTTTGTTCCTGTTGCTGCTCCGTCCTCAACTAGTCTTGTGAAAGGAAAAAAAAACGATGCACATTTAAGCTTTGTTCAGGGATATGAAATCGATGCATAATGGTATTATCAATTGTTCAAAAGTACAAGCACAATGGCCCCAATTATAGTAACTCCCTGATGCTTTTTGTGTTTTTTTGCATTGTAGTTTCATAGCCTTTCGTACAGAAATAACCTTGACATCTCAACATTTAGTAACGGTAGCCCACAGAGGAGCCACAGAAGCTCCATAGGTGGCTAATTGATATATGTCGGGACATATGCTGCAACGCTTCACTGATGCTGCCGTTTTGGCTGAAACGGATACTGCCGTTTTGGCTGTGGCTGTCCTCTATTGGCTGGTGGCTGCAACAGGCTGTCCACTTCCGCAGCACTCAGCATTATTGACAATGTGTGCTGAAATGGAGATGGAGATTGAGGATTGGGGAAAGTGTTTGTGAGAGCAATTCGGAAAATGCGTAAAGATAAATATATGTCGCACATTAACACGTCCAAAGGAAAACAAAGGTGAATGGCAGCAAAAGCGACTTTACGAAAGATCTTGGAAATCGGGCCCTACCAAGGCCCTAACGTCTGATGCCGGTTCCTTCAACCCCACGCCCCCCACCCCAAATTTGACAGTAGAGCGGCTCTCCACATCTGTTTGGAAGGCCTAATGAGATAGCAGACCCCCCCCCTCCCCCCCTGAAGCTGTGTTCTTCTGAGTAACATTAAATTATTCATTGGAGGCGCGCAGGGCTCTGGATGTCACAGTTCCCCGCGACACCGAGCTCCTTGGCCAGGCCCGCAGGCTGGTTTGGAGGGCTGCCTCCTGCCATTAGCATGGCTCTGATCAGATTAACTGCAGGCTGTGGTGCCAAGGCAGGGGCTGGCGAAGGGGAGCGAGTGAGGGGCCCCACCTGGCGCGGGAAGGGCTATAAGCATGACATGTTTGGCAGGCTGCAGTGATTGCTGAAGCACTACATTTAGCATTGAGCTGCCATTGATGCAACGCTAAAGCCCCTATAAAAACAAAAACAAGTGTTGTGATGTCAGGAATAAGATCGGGCACTTCCACTTCTTGTTAAACGCCTTCATGCCGCGTTACAGCTGGCTGGATGCTGTATGAGGCAATCTGGCCTTTGAGGAAGTGTACAAACCACTTAAATGGCATGCACAGATGTCTAGGGTGTTATGCTATAGTGTTGTCACTTGTAAAGATCAAATACCACGAGTAAATGAACACGCATATTTAAAACACTAAAGGGGACTATCTCAACAGTGTCCACGACTTCTGATCAATATATACATGCACATATCCAAGTTACGGTACATCCAGACAGGGAGACAGAGAGAACCGGATACGGATGTAAAGTTGTAGAGAGATTAGGCAGGGGAGATAGTGAGAAGCGCTGATGAAAGTGTCTGGCAGTAGAGGAGGAATAAACAATGTGTGTGTGTGTGTGTGTGATGATGGCGGTCTTCCCACTGCCCTACCTGCAGTGGAACAGATTGGATGCGCCGCAGAGCGTTCTGATTGCCGTGGCGACCAAGCGTCAGCTGACAGATGGCTGCCTCCGAGAGCAGTGCACTCAGCCGGCCACAGCCTCCACTGATTGGAAGGGCATGCACGCACACACACACACATACTGTGTCCACTACTTTTCACTTTTTACACACACAAACACACACATCAACACACACACACACACACACACACACACACACACACACACACACACACAAACACAGACACAGACACAGACACACACACACACAAACACACCAATATTTGGCTCCTCTCTGTATGTATAGCCACAAATGCATAAACACTCGAATCACTTATTATCCCTCCGCCACGCGTTTATATATTTGAAATAGCCTTTTACATAGACACTCTTACTCACCCTCACTCTCACGCACACGCACACTCCCTCACACTGATAGTGTGATCACTCAAAAGGGTTAGGGGAGCTATTCATATTCAGGCCCTGTGCAAATCTCAACCTTACCTGCATGGCATGGGAAGCAGCTAGAAAATACCAAATGTAGGCCACTTTCTTACATTGATGCTTTCTTTAGGTTCAGAAATAGGTGTTCATCACCAGATCTTTCTGTCTGCATCCCTACACTGGATCAGGGAGAGCTTTGAGAGAGAGACAGCGTCCAGCCAAAGCCATTTATACACCAATTCCTCTGCAGCATTTACCTTTCCCAGCCTTTCTCTTTCTTTGTGTCTTAACACACAAGCAAATGTATCAAACATATGCATACACACACACACACACACACACACACACACACACACAAATCACTTCCATGTAAACGTATTAACTTTGATCTGATATTAATGTTGTTTAAAGAAAAAGCGCTTTGCTTTCTCAGGCTCTCTAACCCAGTGAGGGAGTTGGCTCATCCAAGCGCTAGCCATTGATCAGGGTGGATTGGGAGAGACAGCAGAGTGAAGCTTTGGTCCTCTGAGGAAGCCTCTCACACACAAGTTACACACACACATACAAGTTACACACACATACATACAGACACACGCATGTATGCACGCACACACTTGGCAGTCCTTCCAAAGGAATAGGTAATTCAGTAGCAGCAGTAGGCAATCTCTCTTCGTGCCAACATATTTACAATTCAAAGACGAGCCAAGGTGTTGTGGCGGAAAGTTTCAAACACTTTGGCCTTTTTTATTTTGATGGCTTTGAAAGCTGTTTGAAAACACGGACGCTTCTCCTGTGGACCATGTGGAAGGAATTCAAATGCCTTTTGTCCCTCTTTTTTTTCCTTGATTTTCTGGTTACTTTGACTAAAGTCAATTCAAAACAGGTTGGTTGAAATTTTTTCTTTAGGATTTGATGGTTACACATGGGGTTATATAATGATTGTATATTAAGTGTCCTTGGAATTATTATCAAAATAATAATTTAGTATCAGCAGCAATTTTGATGTATTTGCGTTTTGTAAACATGCCTTTACATGGTATTTTTACTTAGTGGGTGGAAAATATACTAATATCATTGTCGCACAATGAAATTAGTAGAGATGTTGCATATTTATGAATCATATAATTATAATACATATCATAGAACAACATATTATTGTCAGCAAAAGGTGGTGACAATAAAACTAAGCTAGTTTATTATACATGGAGAGAGGGCCGTTATGATGCACTGTAAATACTTTTATCAGATATTTCTTTCTCCATTTCATAGCTGTGCTTGCGACTACAGGAATGTCCACATGTTCATGTGCCAAAGGCAATACGATATTTATGATCCGTCGTTGCTATTTGTGAATGAGATGTATTGCTAATTACAAAAGGTGATAGTGGAAAAGTTTGAATAAAATGGCTGACATAAACACCCTAGAACACTGATTGTTTCTATGTGTGTGTAAATATCTCAGCATATCTCACAGACATGTGAATGTGTGTGCGTGTGTATGTGTGCATGAGTGTGTGTGTGTGTGTGTTTGTTCGTGTGTGTGTGCGTGTGTGTGTGTGTGTGTGTGTGTGTGTGTGTGTGTGTGTGTGCGTGTGTGTGTGTGTGTGTGTGTGTTTGTGTGCGTGTGTGTGCGTGTGTGTGCGTGTGTGTGTGTGTGTGTATGCTCTTGCGTGTGTCTTCTCCCCCCCTCTGATAGATCTCACTCCCCCTAAGGTGCATGAGTTCATGTTCCGCTGGCCTGGCTGAGACGGGCGAGACAACACCAGGAGCTGCATCGGTGGCAGCTGTGCAACGCTGTCATCTAATCTACAACCCCCCGACCCCACAACACCCACCCACCTGCCCATCCGCTTCTCAGGGGCCTGCTGCCGCTGCCCCAGGGAGAGCCAGGCTCGCTGCCCTGTGTCTGGCTACACAGCGGTAGCTGTGGAGGTGGAGAGGATGAGGCTGAGCTGGGCCAATGGAGATCACTCATTTTAATAGGCCTGTCACATGTGTTTCAAGAAGCCGGGTGGTATCGGGGGAAAGTGGGGGAGGCTGCCCACTGCCGGCAGCAGACTGAAGCACCCCGAGGCGAAGGGAAGGGGCCACAGAATGGAGGTCGGAGAATGGAGGCATAAAAATATAGACAAGCAAGGATGACAGCTGGAAAGAATTTATTGATATTGAGATCCAGTTCATGATTTCCCTTCTCCCCTCTCTGCACTGAGCCTGGTATTAATTGGGCTGGTTCCTTGGACTGGGTAACCCCAGCCCATTCTGCCGGCGATTTGAATTCGCCCTGCAGCAGGGACTGGAGAGGAGCTGGTTTCAGATCCGCTTTTACTGGAGCCAATCACAGAGCTCGCTTTTCCCCCTTGCGCACTATTGGCTGGTTTAACACAATGACGACAGGGAAGCATCGTCAAGCAGCTTTTTGTTTATTCAACATTTTTTAATGAAGATGCCGCTGCCCCATGCTCATCCTTGCATCAACTGTCTGTGGTCAAATCGTGCTCAAGGTGTGAGAGACAAGTGATGCAGCGATTGCAAATTTGTGCAGATTTGCCTGTGATTCTCGTACAACCGTCAATCCCATGCCTGCAAACCTGTCAGCGATGCTCATAGGCTTCTTAGCTTGTGTGTGACTGTATATACCCTCCACTTTCATATTAATTTTGCACAACCTGCAATAAAGGCATTGCAAACCAATTGTGACAAAACAATCACGTTTGTTGACACCTGCCTCGAGTTTTCCCGTCACTCTGCATAGCACATCATCTGGATTGTTGGTCTGATTTGTTGAAGGACTATCCAATTGCGTACAGAGTCATTTGAACTACGCCCGTTGATCAAGCCTCTTGTGCTTAAGAAATGACAGCAGCTTCCCCAGACCAACGTGTAATCTACGATTGAGCTTGGTCTGGCAATAGCCAGGCTACTATTTACTTGCTCTATTGAGGGCTTGATATATGGGCCCCCTTTTTGTTTTGTGATTCTGCAAGCTGTATGCATTTGTTCTGTTTTCAGAGAGGATATCAGACGGCACTGTGGTGATGATGGCATAATAACAGCTTACTTTACTCTCTCTCATCCACGGGGTTTGCAGCAGATGTATGTGTGTGTGTGTGTGTGTGTGTGTGTTAGCGTGCATGCGTGTGTGTGTGTGTGTGTGTTTGTGTTTGTGTGTGTGTGTGTGCGTTTGACATGTGCTTATATTGACTCACATGGGTCTCTCTAAGCTGGCCTTTGTTGGAATTACTTTCATGTGTGTTTGTGGTTTTATCTCCCATGTGGACTTATGCACAAATACACACATGTCTCCCATGTGCATATTCTAGTGTATAGTGTATATTTGTATATTGATATCACAACAGGAACGTTTTTCCCAACTACATTTAATTCAACCAGTTTCCTCAACAGTACAAGTTATCTCTTTCATGTTTGATTTTGATGGCTTTAAACTATTAGAGGTGTATTATAATGTATTTGATCCGAATTGCTTGTTGATGAGCAACCATGTGAGTTTCCTGGAAGTTAACATCAAATAGAAAATATTCTTGAGAGTAATAAGGGTCAAAGTAATCTGGGGATAATTGAGGGACCGGACCATCCACAAAACTATGAACATTGAAAATTAATAAAACATTGGAGTCCATGGATGTTATCTGTTTTTTTTGTCTTTATGTTATGTGGGCAAAAAACTTTCCCTGAAATTCCAAGTCAGCGTGTTTATTAGTCAAGCCTTTTCCATAACAGGGAAAATAGATGTCTTTGTGAAATGTTATATAATAACATAGACGTTTTATCTAGTTAAGTGGAGAGAGAGAGAGAGAGAGAGAGAGAGAGAGAGAGAGAGAGAGAGAGAGAGAGAGAGAGAGAGAGAGACTGCATTATGAATCACTACTCTATACACTGTGCCTCAACAGGAGCCAGAGTGTCTGTCTTGACATCCTCAGAGAACAAGATAGCAACTCCATTCTAGCAATTTACAATTGGGCCAGATCCCATTACACCCCCTTAGCGCTACCCCTCACTTTTGCATATTCACGCGTAGGTAGGGCTGTCCCAATACTCATTTCATTGAGGGGACAGTCGGAAGCAAGGGAAATCTCCAACAATTCCTTGCTAGAAAATATAAAATCTGAAAAATCCTAGGAAAGATTGTGGCGAAAGGTGCGACAGGATCGAAAAAAGCACAAATGTAAGTGTTTTCTTTGTTAATAAACATAACAAATATATAATGACCATGGCGTTATCACCATGCCATTTCAATGTAGTAAAGACATTTTCTTTATAGCAAGCATAACCACAAAATCGCTAGTATGCATGGCTCTAGTTAGCGAAATTGCTGTCTAACGTACTTTACAACATTGATGATAGTTCATTACAGTACTGGACATATATCCATGTCCCATTTCCCCCTTTTGATGGCATGTCGGTTGATGGCATGAAACTTGTAAGTTGCTGTATTTGGAATCTGAACAATGTTACAATGATATCCACATTTTCCATGTTCTAGGGACTCCAGGTTTGAGGATTAGCTACTCCATGCCAAGTTACGCAATATTACAAATGCTATGTAGACTGGAGAAGGGTGGATCAATGTGATGTCGTTTTATTTGCATTATTTCATTTATTTTGGTAGAAATAAATAAATAAATAAATAAAAACGGGTTTTTCCATGTGGGTAATAGTTACATTCCTGAGACATTCAAACTCAATAGTAAAATAACAGAGACAGATATTGTAGTATCAAAAGATTCATTCTGAAATTAAAGTACACATCCCAGAGACAAGCAAGGACTTCTGAGGTGGAAGTCCTGCTCCAGTTCCAGCTCGACGTTAAAACACAAACACAGGATGGGCATCTTTACATTTAACTTGCATTACGACGGACGACTGGTCTGGAAAAGGAAATAAATTCACATAATTTAGTCTGAATTGGAAGGACTTTTACCACTTGAAACTAGTTACATACAATGCATGTGTATGGTATTCCATCCTATCAGACCTGAACACAGATTAAAACACAAATCAAAGTAGAATTTTTTTTGAAATTTCCGTGTATCACTAAGGGGTTGATCCAACAACATTAACCTTAGTTATACAAGGATGTTGTGTAGCTAAGCTAACTACAATGAAACTTTTGGCAGTATATTCTACATGCCTCCACGGATCCACCAGCATTCCCAGGCGTTGAATACGGCGTCAAACAAGTCTTATTTTTCCACATTTCTTCTATTCGCTGTCAACCGCAAAAATATGTTTATAATCCACGCAAGAAAAAATTCCGAAGCTGAAGCCGGTATTGTGAAACTCAAAACAACCGTCAACAAACGTGTCGTGTCCTTTTACATAAATGCCGTTGACGACTACTTATGACGTACCTGGGTCTTGTCCCATTTCGTTGGGGAAGAATTCTCGAGGGGTAGGGCTAAAGGGTAGGGCGGAGGGATAGGCCAAAGGGTAGGGCGGAGGGATAGGGCTAAGGGCTTAGGCCAAGGGGTGTAATGGGATTGGGCCTTGGATTTACCTAAACATTGACTAGGCAGAGTGGATGGATCAATTAAAGGTTCTTTGGTAAGCTTTAAAAGCTATACTTTGAGGGTTATTTATTTGAGTTGCCATAGCCATCCGTCAGTTGGTAGTGAGTGATGCACTGAAAGATAATGCATCTTGATTGCAGTGAGGAATCAGCTATCTCCTACTCTGGAGGCGATTTTTTGTTTATTTCTATGTTATTCTGTGTTCCCTGCAGGTTCCAAAAACATGTGGTGTGGGCTGGCAGAGAAAATTATTTCTGCCGAGGTATAAATCGCAGAGGCGCGCCATTTACTAGTCCCATCTGGTGCTTTAGCCAATGAGACGCTTATCTCAGGATGGAGTTCAATCTAACTCTATAGGAAATGATTCTGACCTGTACCTTAGAGCTGTTCAGGTGAGAAACTGAAACAACAGGAATATTAAGCTACTTGACTTCTACACACACCGCATCGGGATAGGGCGGGATATTCAGACAGAAAATTACGGAAAGGTAGGTTGGCCATTTTTGTTTTTAGTCCAGGAAGGAGCAGAGAGGGAGGAAGCGTTATTTGTGTCGTTTTTTTACCTACACCACTATTAACGCACCAAATGAGTTATATCAATCATACAGAACACACATGTCCAGAGAATACTATTATAAACAAGTAGGATGTGTTAACTGCATGTCATTTCGCATGACATCTATGGATTTGTAGAAAACATGCTTACAGCCAAGATTGTACGTCAAAGATAGAGAGAAGGCTGTTTACAATCCAAAAATGTGACAGGCAGCCCATTTACAGTGTGTAAGGGATTTTCATCATCCATTGCGAGATCACATTCCCTGAATGTTGTCTTAACCCGAGTTGACATTTGCCAGTGGTGTTCTGTCTGTCATCCTTAAGCAGCTTATGCAAGAAAATGAGAAAGGCGCTTATTGGAAACGACACTGCTTTTAAGTAATGCAGAGCATGAAGAACAGTGACGATAAAGAGCTTATACATAGATTATTGAAATGTATGCAGCAGATACATGCTGAATTCAGTATTCCAAGTAAATAATGGTAATGCATTGCAACAAATGACTATTCAATTATTATTTTTAAAGATTAAGAAGTCAGAATTTACAAAGTCTGACTTGTAGATCCGGTAAGGATATTCAACTTGTTTATGAATCATACCACATACTGATTATTCTATCAAAAAGGTTACAAGGCAAGATATTGATTGACAATGATATTGCCTGTTACGGCGTGTGCCGTAGATCCTGGCGGGAGTTAGGATCACTCTGTGTGTTTTGTCTGTCTGTGTGTTTTCCTGTTGTGGGCGGGGCTAGCCGACCCCAGCTGCTCTGGACTCCTCCTTTCTCCTTCTCAAACATGCACACCTGAGGATCATCAGAATCAACACAGCTGCTTATCAACCCCGGCTTCCCAACCACTTATCGCACAGATCGTAAAACCATCTAGCTATGTTAGCAGTGTTCCTGGCTTCCATGTCTCTTTGTTCCAACATTCAAGGTTGTGGGGTTCTAACCCACTGTTTCCAGACACATCCCCTGGCCTACCACACCCCTTTCCTGGTTTCCACACCGACCCGGCTGGCCTTCCACACGACCAGCCACTGCTCACTCTCTGGGAATAAAACATTTGTACATCACTATCCTTGTCTGTTGTCGTGCGTTTGGGCTCCCCTATCCTTGGACTGTAACGTTGCCAGGATCTAGAGAAAAGATTAGTGTCTTTTCTTCAACTCCTGGATGAACTTCGGTGTCAATGTTCAAGGGTGGAATTCCCTTTCCTCCTGCAGATCCTTTCATAATATTTACATTATTACAACCTTATTGACATTGTCAACATCCATTTAAACCTGGTCAAGTATCATCTCTGCCCTGCATGGAAATCTTCTTACGATTTGTTATATTTTCCTGAGGGCACCCGCATTATTTGACGCCTTAAGAACATCAATAGGGGAGCCCCCATCAACGCTGGGTGGGGGACTTTGCACGCAAAATGGCTGCTGTTCCAGAAGACCAGGATCCTTCTAAAGCTGAATTTGGGCTCAATCCACGCAATCCCACATTGTTGGAATTCGGCTCTACAGAACAGCTGACTTCAATTTGAGTTTTCATATTCACTTAAACTTGAGGTAGTCCAGTCGGTGAATAGTGCACATTGATGGCAACCTTTAAAAGCCATCATTAATCAGACAGCGGACATGATGGATTGTGACCATGAGTGAACCAGAGAGAAGCACTGTGCAACGTGTTTTACTGCAGCCGGGCAGGAGGTCATCATGATAGTATATTATATATATATGATATAAGCATATATAACATATACGCTTCTAGAGCATCAAGTTGTGGGGATTACATGCTGCATTCCAAAGTTCATGTAAATGATGAGGACTGTAAGGACCTGTAATACGCTACTGTACAAGCAGAACTCAGAGAAATCTTAGATTTCCATGGATCCCAGCTTTCCTGCAAATGCAGGTGGCCTGCCCTCTAGCCAAGGATGGAAAAAGAATGAAACAGTGGTTAAATTGTATCTTCAGTGTTCCTTTGAACAGTTAGCTAGCTGGTGATTTAAACAGGAGACACTGATTCAAAATACCACTTTTCCCACATCTTTACACTGACAAGACATGGCCCGGATTATTTGGAGAAATGTTCACATATGTTTGGATTTATCTTCAAAAGTTGGTCAAAAGATTGAATGTATTGCAACAATTTGCTGTTGGAGGTTTTATTCCGACCAATGAGTGCAATCTTTAAACACTAATAAAAAAGGTGCTGACAAGGTAACATTTTATTGGCTAGTGGAGAGATGATTGGTATTTTGAAGGATACATTCCTAGGATACATGAAGTAACTCCATGGCATTCATACTGAAATAATGATTGGTGTACGATTCATAAATTGCAACCACATTTTCAACCTGATTATTTTTAATAGCAACACACAATGTGCACAAAGTGCAGGATTCATGCACAGTCCTGCCAAGCCCCACGCACTTATGTTTTCCCTCTGTGTCCTTTGTTAGTGAAATTCCTACCTGTGTTGATTACCGATTACGCGATCAGATCACTTGCTCTGAAACCTGTTTCAAGTGTTTTCATTGTATTGTTACACTGCTTGCACGTCTCTCCAAAATCCAACCTGACCATTCTTAAAACCCTAAGAAACAAACAAACAAAACGTATGATGCGTCAGGTTTATCCTCCTGTCCCTGTACCCAAATCAGTCACCCTGTTTGGCTTCAAAGAGGTCAAGAGGAGTACCAGGTAATAGAGCACAGTGGCTTGAGCAGAGAGGGAGGAGGACTAAAGGTTGGGGCCTGACTGAACAGGAGCCAGCTGGACGGCTTCAGACATGTCTTTCTCCAGGATAGACCAGCAGGGCAGGCGCAGCAAGGTGAGATGTGGAGAGAAAGACCATCAATTTAACAGAGGGAGGAGAGACACTTGTTTAAGGACTGCCCCAATTTCTGTCTCTCACCGGCTTATCTCTGCAGGACCAATGCCAGTATTTGCTCTGATAACACCTAGAGTTTAACTGGCAATGGCACCGCACTGGAATGTCAACTTACACATAATCACTCTCTGGGAATAAAATAATAAAAACTAGCTTATTCTATTACTATTAGCATATGCTTGAATATATTAAACAACAGTGCTCCTGGGAACCTAGAATAACGCACATCGCATGTGGCAGTCTATAATCATACAGCCTATTATAAGGCTTTTCATAAGAGATAACATAGCTAGCATACTTAACAAGTCACGCCTAGGGCTCGTTCAGTGATGTGTATGCCAGAATGTTACGTCAGCAATACTTTTGATGGATAAATAAAAATAATACTAGTGATAATAATAATGCTGCTAAGTTACTGAAGGGCCTTGATTTGTTTGTCTGTCTTTGCGGTTACGTTTTATTGAATACATCCTTTACTCATCATTTTTATAGGTACAACACACACACACAGACACACACACACAAACACACACACACACACACACACATAAACACACACGAATGGTGTGTAAAACAGTGGGCTGGTGTGTCATAGCTAAGAGAGCAGTAGTGATGAAAGATGGACCAGGTTGTACCAGCTGGGAGGATGTGCGAGAGAGGAGGAAGAGTAGGTTAAGGATGGGGAAAGATGGGAAGGAGGAGGAGCAGGAGGGCAAGAAGGAGCAGGTAGAGCTGGGATGAGGCCGAGCGGGAATGGAGGGGTGTCACAGGTTGGGTGTAACCTATGGTTATACCTGTATTTTTCAAGACAGGACAGGTCCAAACCACATATAATTATACAGGTGCTATACAGGTGCTTGTTTACGCAACCCCGCCTGATTCAAGCCTTCTGGCTGATACTCATTTCACACAGCCACACACACACACACACATGCATACACGCGTGCACACACACATTGCCAAGGGTCATTTGACGGTACCACTATCCATTGTTAAGACACCATTCCTGTCTAAAATATATGGGGAGATGGAAATAGATTTGTCAGAGATATCTTGACCTTAACACATTGATGATAATAATCAATGTTAAAAAACAAGGACCAATTCTGAAAGAGTAGAATAAATAAGGTGAATTATTTGGATGAGTTGTTAGATTACAATTATAAAGTGAGTTAGTCAGTGAATAGGTAATATGCGTTAGAATATGAATTAGTAAGTTGTTTAGTTTGTAAGGTGAGCAAGTAGGTGAATTAGTAAGGCAAGTTAGTAGGGTAATTAGAAAAGTAAGTTGGTATTGGAATTAGTGATGCAAGTTAGTAGGTGAATTAGTAGGGTCTGTTAAATGTAGGTTGGAAGACAGACTTCATAAGGAGCGAGCGGGGTCGTGTCTCTCATCTCTTATTCATGTTCTGGATCCTTCCATGATTTGACTAATCATCACCCGCTGTTCATCCCATGCTCGTCACTGACTGGGCTGCGGCAAAACCCTTTCATACTTCCCACTGCTGCATTATTAATGCACCAGGTGTCACACAACTTGTTGTTTTTGTATCTATTCCTCTATATCTTTCACATCTTCAGTAACTCCCTGAAATGTGCCCTGGAAATATCCGGAACATTTATGGATCTCTCTTTGACAGTCTCAAACGGCATTCTAAGATTTGCAGAAGAAATAGTCTCTTACACTTTTCAAATTGGTCGTATTTATATGCATTAATACTTAATATGTAAATTGGAAAGTGGTTGATGGCCTTGTATTCTCTCTCTCACACACACACACACACACACACACACGCACACACACACACACACACACACACACACACACACACACACACACACACACACACACACACACACACACACACACATATTCAGTTCACGAGACAAGGAGAGGCACACACAGTCCCAGTGTGTATTTTACTTTCCACACTTCCAAGTTAAGGCTTGGATACACATTGGGCCCAGAACATTTACCTAGCCCCTCCGTTCCACGTGCTAATTCACTGTGCTGGGCCGCGGGAAGAGGATAACATTACGGTTACAAATCAATTTCTTCGTTCACTCCTCATCAGCTCTCTCTGCTTAAAAGGCCCTGCCAGGGATTACCCATAATCCTTGGTTATCTGGATGCTTGCACTCGTCCTCGTACCCTGCCCAGTCCTTCAGGCTCCCAGGAAGCTAAGCTAAGACACAACTGGGGGGTGTTTCTACACGCCCTGCTAACCAATTAGCCTTGTAGAGTGATTATCTGGACCAAAAACTATGGTTTTGGTTAGTATGAATATGGTTACCTGAGCCCCATGGATAACCCCATGTAGATCTTATGAATTAAAACCCATCCCGCTCAATGTTTCATTTAGAACACACATTTAATACACCTTCATTTTGATATAGTTCCTTGTTTGGTTTGACTGATACCCTGCAGATTCATGATGAAAAAATTTGTGTACGGCTGACATTCAGCTCCCTCATGGTTATCTTTCGATTGGGGAACAAATTATCTGTGTCAGAAAGTGACGGGGGGTATAAAACTGTGTGTTATTCTGAATACAGGGTTGTCTACACAGAGCCTCCTTTATGAAATGTTACTTCTAGTAAGCTACGCGCACAAGCCTAAAAGCCCAACAAAGCCTCACAGAGTACTGGTTGTCATCACCCACTATGCCAGTGTTGTCAAATCCTCTTCTGAGAAAAATGTTAGCTTCAAAACAAAGTAAGCTATGGACAGTTTTGGTGGCCTATTTCTTTGCATCCAAGGGAAGAAACTATTTGATCAGCTGATGTGTGTGATCATGGTTTTTAGGGTTAGGGTTAACCCTAGCTTGTTTGAATGATTACATGAAATCAAACGGGTGTCAAAGAAATACATTTAAAAAGAAAAGAGTGAAATGGGACAGAGGTGACCGAGGCGTTATAGAAAGGCTGCACTCATGGGACTGCATATTGGAGAGGAGTTGAGTCTTCATTTATCCCATTATATGAGAATGTAACATACTGTATCTGAATCATATCTATTAAATCTATTCAGTACACAACTTTTTTGAATGCTCAATTCTGATTGCCCATTTACAATATTCTTGTTCATTCTATTCTTTTATTTCGGAATAGCAGTTGGCTGCTATGGATAACGTCGCTATTGACACAGTTCTGATCATAGACGCTTGAGTACCTGAATCATATCATTGTGCAGAAACAAGTCTTATATTTTAATGGCCAGAGAGTTTAAGTTACTTTCCACACAGTTCCAACTGTAGAATCGAACAGATCATTTTTTATTGCTGCATTATTCATTCAATCAATAAATATTTTTCAATTATATTTTGTCATATCTTAGTAGCTGTGTAATAAGCAGGATAATGTACAGTGAGCCAGTCATTATAGCAAAATTATCAAATTCAGTTGTCGCAAAAATTGTATTCATTACAAATAAGCTGTCAATTCAGAAGGATGTAAGAATATATGAGGCAACTAAATCTGGCAGTCGACGGAATTGAATAAACAAATGATAATTATGTCTCTGTAAAGTACGAATGCAAAAAAAACATTGAACATTTTGTATTTGACTGAGAAATAGCTATTAGCAATAACAACCAATTTGATAACTTCCGCCTCCAATCTTTGCCTGATTAATGACTAGGCAATTTCATGGTAAGACCTCACATTTCCTGAACTAAATGGTGGATATTCCTTAACACAGCTGTGTTGCGGTGGTACCATGTTTCCAAAAGGCCTGCCACATGACACACTTCTTGACACTTAAGTCAGAGTGAGTCAGGAGTTTGGACGGAGGTCAGGGGGGCTATTACCGAAGCCATACAAGAGTAGAGTTTACCCTAGACAGAAAACCTGAGTGAGTTTCTCTTTGGGGGTGGGGGGTGGAATCCAAGCAGGGAGTGTTGAGAATATGTCAAAACAGACATAAAATGAAAACAATCCACTTTATATCAAGTGAAACCACATGACGTTTTTCACACTAATTCTCTTCGTTCAGAGACTGGGGGAAAATGTTGCTCTCTGTTTTCGTAGCGTTGACCGTAGCCTCGCACTCCAAAGACAACAGAAGGCCAAGTGTCTCGGAGTGAGTTACGGGGCGCATGGAAGGTGCCAAAGCAAAGGCAAAAGAAAAACGGAGGCCTGGAGCTCAACAATGGGAACACACATGGATTGCGAAAGCTGTGGCAGACGTAAATATAGGCTCTCTTCCTTTTTAAAGCAAAACACCAATGTTGTGTGAGTGTGGACAAAACAGTGCTTTCATGTTCTGGTCCGAAAGAGCTGCTTTAGAAAACTATGATGACAGGAGAGTCTTTATAAAAGAAGGTATCGTAAATAGTCATCTCTGAATCAAAAGCCTGAGTCAAATATGGCTACTCCCTTATTATTGCTGTTGTTAAGGCTTGCCTAGAAAAGCAAAACATCAAACTAGTAGCACTTCAAGAGGAAATACACAAAATTAATTTGATTATTTGTGATGACAGCTAGCCATAACAACAGCCTTCTTAATATAGCTTACCTGTGAAAAGTTTCTGGATATTTTGCGTAAACATAACCTTTAATTAATGATAACATGTGGCACTATTTAAAACATCATCAAATATTGCATTTATTGACCTCCAACACTATAAGGAATATTTTGAAGCTTTGTCTTTGTTACAGCCTGGTTTGGAATCGTACATCAGTTAGTCAGACTCTGCTTTGGTTTGGAAAAAGTGGCCATGTATTAAGCAGAAGAATTGCCTCAAAAATTGCCTGTACAACACTCATGAAATGATTGACGTGTCCCCACATAAGAGGGAAGACACATGTAATTTAAATTGCACACACACATGCACTGATAATGTTCCAACTCTCGAACTGACTCTCTGGATTATTGGACCAAAGGAAGAGCAGTTAGGCAACGCAGTGTTGACGGCAGGTAGCCCAGGGCCAGAGCGGGAGTCGTCTCACACTACTGTCAGTTTGACTGGGTGCAAGGTGACAGGTAGGGCCCTGGAGCCAACAGAACAAACAGGTAGAGGGTAGTTGTGCTGCAGCCTGAGGGCCAGGCAAGCACATGCATATACGTTAGACAGAGCGTGCGTCAACACACAGGTTTACAGGCAGGGAGGCCATACCGTGTGCACAATGACAATCCCTTTCTCGTTTTAAGGTGAAAAAACAAGCATGTTGCATAAAGAAGTACTTAGATATATTGACATGTGAACAATAATAATGACAAAACATCCCACGTTTTTGACATTATTTATTGCAAAAACAACCATAGATTAATAATATGAATATGTTAAAATATAAAACACAATAATTTAACACATTGAATGTAATCAAAAGAAAAACTTCATGATCGTATGTGTTTGTTTGTCTGCCTGTCTAGACAATCACTGACTCAGGGTAATACTTACTTTGCAGTATTGAGTTCAGAGCAAACAACGTTTGAAAAGTATCTTTTCAACCCGATGCATTTCCTTGTAGTTCCTGTCCCTTATGCCTATTGCCCCCTGTGGTAAATCCCTGCAAAAATTTCCACCGCTGCATATCTTGCATGAAGCCCGTCAAGCATGGGTGTATGTTTGAATACCTGCTATTTGACCCCACAGCTAACCAAAGGCAAGAACAAACAAAAAGCTACCTGCCTCATTCACCACCACGTTTCAACAGAATAATAAAAGGTTTGTGGAACGGTTTGCAACAAGATACACACTTGATCCACAACCTGATGCTCACTGAACTTTTATGTTCATCGAATGATATGTGTACAGACTTATTAAGGTGAGTGCTGCATGCAGCGCTCAATATTGCTCTTCTTAAGTTTTATTCAGAGCTGTGACTGGTCGTCTGGTTTATGTAGGCCAGACGGTCAACTGCTCAGAAGCCTATTAGAAGGGGATTAGCTATTAAGTCAAATAGATATTTCTCAATTCCTCTAAACAAATTATTTTTCAATTTAGCAATTTTCCACCTTTTTGTTGACATTGAAAGTATCACATAATAAATTAAAATCTCCATAAAAATGTTCAAATGACTTTCAATTATAACTAAGTACCAACTTGTTTTTTGTTGGCAGAGAAAAGTAGGCAAAAAAAAAAATACTGTTAAAGCTAACAAGGAGATAAGAAATGAGTGTTTGGATAACAACTGCTACATGAGAGGAAAAAAGGTTTGCGTTAGGTAAAATGGAATGTCTTTATTTGTCAAACAAGGAAGTGCCCGAGGCAGAAGCAAGTCTAGATTCCATTGTCTGTTTTCCCGGCCCTCCTTCTCCTTCTTCTTTCCTCTCGTCTCAACCAACTTGATTGTCATCTCTGTGTGCCTTGTAGACGCAGAGTTGACAGAGCCACGACACTCGGCACACACTTACACACAGAGCAGCCCCTGCTACCTCTGTGTGCTCCGCTAATATTTACACTGCCAAGAACGAACACTGCCGCTATTGAGTTTGGCCATTCAAAGTAATGTTTGACTAGCATTAGGACAACAGTGCACGAGGCACAGTCTGGCCTATAGGGCCTGCTCCTGTGAGGTCATAGCCTGCATAGAAGCTGAGAAAAGACAGAGGATGGGGGCGGATGTTTTTGGGGGACATGAATTTGAATGTTCAACTTCAAATTCATGATGATGAATTTGAAGTTGAACATTTTCAGTTCTCGGTTTAAATAAAGGTTCACGTGGCTCTTTACATCCTTGTTTCCTTGCCAGAAGGAAAATAAGGTGATGTTTCCATACAGGCTAGTTATAAGCATTGTTTAATTAAGAAGCTGTACATGTGTATAGATACACACATGATAGAGAGAGAGAGAGACACACACACACACACACACACACACACAAACCTCACAGTTGTGTGAAGACAAACAGCCTTATAATAAAAGACAATTACTTCCTACAATAGCTTATGTACTATATCTCACTGTTTTTGAGAGGACTTGGCGATAAGCAGTGAGCCACCAGCAGCATAGCCATTGTAAAACATTAGCCTGAATTTGTGTTTGTTCTGATAAGTGTTACCAGACGCTGATAGCCAGCAGGTGGGGTCCATAGGTCCATCCTCATCATCATCATCATCATCACCCCCACCAAGACCACTACCAGCACCTCTCCTGGTGGGCCTTAACAGCTTATGAAAAGGTTAATCAGTGTCTGGTACTCAACTAACGCTGGGTGTCTGAAACATTATGTGCTCTTCTTCTGGCTCATTACGGTTAAGCAAGCCGTAAAAAAGCAATATCCGTACACGTACACAACAAGGGCTCTGTGTAATAATGTGTGTGTAAGAAAGTCAGGTGGGTGGGTGTGTGTTTGTGACGGGGGCGGTAAGTGCATCTGAAAGCAGGGAATAGAAAATAAAGCAGTTTTCTTCTAATGTCGTTGTGAAAGAGACAAGTGGGGGTATTTGTGTGCATGTGTCTGGCAGGTGTAATTTCCATCTTTAGCAGGGGCTATACTTTCATGGGTAATACTGCCATCTGCTGGGAACAGCTATTCTAAAACTATTTATTCTTTTATTTATGACAATACCACCTCACTTTCTTTCCAAAAGTCTACCGCCAATAAAGTGTAAGGCAAATATTAGCTTTGGCAGGTACAAGAAGGGCCTATCACATCGTTGAAAGTCAATGGCTGCGCTGAATGTTTTATAGTTTCAACCGCAGTAGACAAAAAATAATAATAGTACAAAGGGCACAGTATGGGTGGAGGGGCCTGTATTTGGCCATCATTTCAGTCCTCAATAAGTTTGGGCAAATGGAGGTCATAAAGGACAAACATTGTTAAGGGAAGAGACCGGATCAATGGTGTTAGCTTAGCCAATGCTTGTTCTGCCTTTGAAATATAAGCAATACGTGCTTGATTTGAAGTACGATCCCCTGTTGTTGGTATTCATTCAGTTAAATATGGATTGGAAGAGTAGTACGAGTCACTTTCTTCCATCGGGTGCATCTAAGCAATATTGCTGGTATAGCTCTGCTCTAGCGAGGGTCAGAAAGTGTCTGAAAGCCCTATTGTCACGTGACAAGGGCAAGCTCATTTGAGAGAAAACCAATTATTATGTCCCCTTTCAAAGGCCACTCAGTGAGCTCTTGTGGCGACCTGCGAGTGGTCCCCCTCACACACGACTCCATTTTACTCCCCTGCCCAACCCCATCCAGCTCTTTGCACCAATTACACCCTGGCCTGCTCCACACACACACACTTATTTCTCCATTTGAAGTCAGCGCAGCTACTAATAACCCTTCGTGTTACAGCTGGGGTCCTGAAGGAGTTGATATTCCCCCGCCCTCGGTTCAGGTGTGCAGGAAAACATGGGCTGGGAGAAAAAGTCATTAACTTTTCAATCTTGACCTTGTGTGACATCTCCTCCCATTGCCATAGTAGTGATATGGTATAGTGTGTGTCAGAACCCAATCTGTGTTCCGTCATCATACTCTCATGGTCAATAACACATCATATCTCTGTTTTTCAAGATGTTTGACAAATCAAACAATATACTGAATAATTCATTAAAATAAAACCTATTGAAGAATTCCCCAAATTCTAGCTGTTGGACCAATTTCTTCTTAAATACAATTCTGCATTAGTATTGATGTAAATCGTTGCTGTCTTCGCCTTGCTGCCATGCTGTCTTCGCCTTTGTTGTTGCTAAAATACCTGTAGTAGTCAATGGTGATCGATTTTAATAAGGTTATGAATAAAATCCCATCCTATAACCAAAGCTGCTCCATTTGTTTAGACTCTGGTTCTCAAACTTTTACCACGTACCACCTCAGAAAATATTTGTCTACCCAAGTACCACCATTATGACCGATGTGCTCACGCAGAAGCCACATTTATTCTTAAAAATAATATTATTTATTGTTAACTGTTTTCAGCCGTACAAAGTGGTAGTACTAGAACAGACAAACAAACACAAACACATACACATACACACGCAGCAAGTGAGAGCATTAAGAATAACAACTGCATACCAACAACCTGTTGTTGGTATACAGCCAGATAATTGCTCCTCTGAGAAGAGCAGAGCACGAAAATGTTAGGCTAAATACAAATCTTTCAATCTTACTACTATATAATAGCAGGCCTGTCGGACAAGTTACTCCGGCACACTTGGTCAGTGTGCATGTGCCAAGCAGCCTACAGCTCACACACAGTACGCGTAAACGGACACATACAACGCATGCACGCACGCACTCGCATACACACACACACACACACACACACACACACACCGCACACGCACCGGGCACACACGCACACACCGCACACACGCGCGTGCTGACGCAGACGTTTCAGGACAAAGGCAGCGCAGGACACGGCATAAACACACACACCACACACACATGCACGCGCATACACACGGTGCAACACGCGCGAGCGCGCTGTATTACCCACCTCCTTGGGCATCCCGCAATGTCATATAAAAAACGTTAAATTCAAACATCGCGCCGACCGGCTTATCAACACACAAGTCACCTGATCTTAAAGAGACAGCATCCCTATAACGCAGAACGAAACATGTCAATAACACAGTATAGTGAATTATGACTATATAGTCCAACACAAGACTACACTTTGTTGATAAAATGTAATATTACTCTCCTACTTCAGCCTCTCGAAATGTCTTCACACTTTGTTGCTCGAGCTTAATATTCCTCCTCTCCTTGAGCCTCCCGAAATGTCTTCCGATATTGATAACCCTCTTCTCCCCTGCCGACTGTTTTATTTGTTTCATTTTACTAATGTTTTGTGCATATGCTTTGTGTTACTGTAGGCTACTGCAGCCTGTCTTGGCCAGGTCACTTGAAGAGATGTTTAATCTCAGTTACATATTCTTCTGGGAAAAAAATAAAATAAAATAAACATCTTAAAATCTCACAACAGGTAGCCAATGTACAATCCACAATCTTGCCCTCACACACCCCCTTCTCCCTCTCCCCCTCCCCCACACAAGCCTGTGCTTTATTTCACTATAGTTAGGTAGGTTGCTGCCTTAGCTTTTGTTACACTTAGTTTATTTCAGTAAGTTGCTTTTTTTTTTAATGTCAATGCACTTTGAGCCCTGAATAACAGTTAAAGCTATTGAATAATTGTTTTGCATGCATAGTATACTACACTTTTCATTGGACAATTACCCCAGTAATCCATAAATTGAGTCATTTTATAATGTAATCAAATGCTCACATACTAGCTGCTTTCAGACACACGTGTAAGTCCTGATATTCTCCTGCTATTCTCCTGATGGGCCGTATGTGTGAAGAACATATCCTGATATTAGTACCCTGAAAATCTCCTGAATAATGCTGCCCCTGAGGTAGTATTTTCTCCATAGGAAATGTAAATGACCTTATATGTGAATGAGGTGTAGAAAGTCTGTACTTCTCACACCACTTGAGTGGGCGTGTTGATGATGCTTCTGCATGTCATTGAGTGGCCCCCTAAATGATAATCAGCCTGTTGCATTTTGGTTAAAAAACAGTTAGCTGAACATTATAGGGTCCCGTCCTTCCACTCCCTGTTTTCTCAGTTAAACACAGAAATCCATTGCATTTGTCCAAGTGTTTGTTATATGAAAAATGGAGCAAAAAAAATAAGCTCTCTTTCTCCTGTAACTCTACGTTTGCGATGCCTTTCTTCTTTGTCGTTTCTTCTATTTGTCTCTAACTCATGCTCTAATCTTTCATCGATCGTTGCTTTGTATTTTGTTGATGCAATGTATATGATGCATCATTTAAGATGATCGCGATGAGTTCTGCCCGTTCTGCCTCTATTTTGTCTATGGTCAAACCGAAACAAACTACAGTGACAGCGGCCACACATATCCCGTCCCTTGCAAGCCCACCCCCCTAAACCCCCTGTTGATTCTACTGATGTCTCAAACGGCATCGATATCCGCAGATAAAGCATAAAGTGTGACTCACCAACAGGGTTGAATCTCCTGATATACAAATGTGGCAAAAATGCGGAGGACGTGTGAAAACGGCTTGCAAGTAGAAAATTATTATGCTTGCTTCATAACGTAAGGAGAAAATTATTATGCTTGCTTCATTACGTAATAGGTGAACCAAAATGTTGTACGTAGTAACATTATAGGCAAAATGTTATCATAATGCGCTCAGAAAAATTTGTTACATTATCGACTGGGGTTTCCAAATTATAGCTATTGGTTTAATTACAACTAGGAAACTCTAGTTGCATCAAAAGTTGGCCAGCCCGTTGATAATTTAACTTCCATAAGCCTAATGAGAATGGTAAGCCTGCCTCTGAAAACACAGTGCTGCGATGTCTGTATCAATCGAGGTCAGCCTTAGGCCCCATCCCATTACACCCCTTGGCCCAAACCCTTAACCTTACCCCTACCCCTTAACCCTAGCCCTCAATGCTACCCCTACGAAATGGGACGACAACCCTTCAAGACCCAGTTACAGTATGTCATAAGTAGTCGTTGACAGGGTTTATTTTGATTTTATTATTTTGATCTTTTGACAATATCTGTTTCTGGAATTTTACTGTATAGTTTGAATGTCTTAGGAATGCAACCTTACCCATATGAAAAAACACTGTATGATTAGATAAGAATATTATTCATTCTCACAATCTGTTAGAAACTGCAATATTGCACTTTATTTTGGATCAAACATTAAACAAGATCAACATTATATATAAAACCAGAATAAACATAGAAGTTGAGGTAGCATGCAAAAACAAGTATGTAAAACATAAATATCATACAAACAAGAACCAGTGATATAATGGAACTAATATTGCACATTACGGAAAGGCATCGACCATCAGATTTTATCAATAACTCTGTCGATTTTAAACCTTCAGTGGATGGTTAATCTTTCTATCTTTCTGGGGTTTGGGGAGCTTAGGGCTACCAATGCAGAAGATGTGCTTTTGGTGGAGGCTCTGCTCCGGGAGATTTGGTGGTTGAGCTTGTTTTAAAGAAAATGTGTATAGAACATTCAAACGGCATAATGATAATGCGATTGTCATCATCATTTATTTAATGATTATTAACATCACTTACATTTGTGTAAGTAATTTGTGTTTTCGATCCTTTCGCATCTTTTCGCCCGCCATCTTGCCTAGGATTAGTCTTGATTTTCCATTTTCTCTCAAGGTATTGTGGGAGCAAGTCACCAATGTGGCGTTGTAAGGGTGCCAATCGAAAATCTTAACTTTAAGGGGATGTTAGCCCTCCCCCTTACCCCGTACCCTACCTTAAAATGGCTTTCGGGACACCACTCGCTGCGGGTGAAGGCGCAACAGCAAGGCGTAGGGTTGAGATTTTGCTTGGAGCAAAGGATTGAGACTAAGCATTAGTCTCAGGTGTGCTCAGCATTAATCCTTCTTTTGTATTTTGTGTGTGGAGAGAAGCGAAGAGGGAAGAGAAACCCTTTCTCGCACCGATATGTGGTAGCAGAGGAAAGGAGAAAGCACCAAGTGCTGTCTGAAAGCGCCGAAGGCAGAATTCAATGTTTCGCTGCATGACAATTCTGTTAAACTCTCCTGCTCACCAACAATGAAGTCCTCTGGCAATTCAGAGGTTTCAATGCTGAACGGTTCTCACCCAGTTGTCCGCTTCGGCCGTCAGTTTTCGAACTATTGGCGAAACTGTTGTCCGAGCGAGGCGCAGTGCGCAATGATGTTGTTCCTGACTATTGAATTGTGGACTTTGACTGCTTCAATACATTTTCTTAGGAAAAATCAACTGGTTTGTCTTTCAGCACTGCGTCTTTGGTTGTAAGATGACGTTTGAGATGCAATGGTTTTATGGATTCAGTTCTAAGAACATCACCACATACCACCTGTGCTCGGTTCACTGTCCCAGTTTTTTACAGTTCTGCTCAAAATATTCCCCTCGTGCCTGCACTTGTGTTTTTGAACCATTCATAATTTTTGCGCTTATGTCTTGCCGTCAGTTTTGCTTGCAATCTTGGATGTCTACGAAACAGGCTGATATTGAAACAAAGATATTCCTACAGGAAAGGCCAACTTATTTTAAACCCCATTTTAATGATCTCATGTTTAATGTATATCCATTGGTAGGCCTACTAGTTTTTGATATTATGTTAAAATTGTTATTTTTCAATTTATTTTATTTTGGGAAATTCCTCTGCGTACCACTGAATAGCGCATTGCGTGAGTAGCATCCAGCTGGTGACCCGGAGTCGAACACTGTGGTGTGGTAACGCACTGTGGTAACGCACTGTGGTGTGGTAACGCACTGTGGTAACGCACTGTGGCGTGGTAACGCACTGTGGTGTGGTAACGCACTGTGGTGTGGTAACGCACTGTGGCAACACACTGTGGTGTGGTAACACACTGTGGTGTGGTAACGCACTGTGGTGTGGTAACGCACTGTGGTGTGGTAACGCACTGTGGTAACGCAATGTGGTGTGGTAACGCACTGTGGTGTGGTAACGCACTGTGGTAACACACTGTGGTGTGGTAACGCACTGTGGTGTGGTAACACACTGTGGTGTGGTAACGCACTGTGGTGTAGTAATGCACTGTGGTGTGGTAACACACAGTGGTGTGGTAATGCACTGTGGTAACACACTGTGGTGTGGTAACGCACTTTGGTAACACACTGTGGTGTGGTAACGCACTGTGGTGTGGTAACGCACTGTGGTAACACACTGTGGTAACGCACTGTGGTAACGCACTGTGGTGTGGTAACGCACTGTGGTAACGCACTGTGATGTGGTAATGCACTGTGGTAACACACTGTGGTGTGGTAACGCACTGTGGTGTGGCAGGTCGGGTTTTTTCAGCTTTTTCCAAAAGAAAGCACAACGTTTTGCGTAACAGCCGATGTTGTTCAACTAGTTTGACTGAAGTCAAGAAGTCTTTTTTATTTTATTAGATTGATTATTATTAATTATCTTATTGAAATTTAGCAAGAAAAGTCGACTCGGGCAGCTAGGGGGCGACTGTTGAGCGAAAAAAGCAGACCGGCTACACAACAGTGCGTTGCCACGCCTAAGTGCTGTTGCCACACCACAGTGTTCGGCTCCGGGGCGCCAGCTGGATGCTATTGCATTGCGTACAACCAGTGGTGCCCCCTCCAAAATCACCACCCACTCACGCCAAACTAGTTTGCGTCACAGAGCTGCATAGTCATTTAGAGTGGACAGAACACTGTTATTTAGTTTTTTGAATCCTGACAGTTTTTACAATGGTGTACAAATGCAATGCATGAACTAATGTGGAGGAAGGAATGGTCGAAATGTAGAATGAAAGAAAAAGAGGTAATAGGAATAAACAATAAGGAATAAACAATGGGATTTCCCGTTAGTGGAAAATAATGTATGATGCAGCCCAGGCGAATATCATTCAACATTTATAATAGTATTGTTTCAACCTAATCAGATTAAATGAATATTCCACAGTGTTTTCAGCATATTGTCAAGCCAACATCTGCCAGGCAACACTGCTACGATGATTTGATCACCCAGACCAGTATTTTCCTTTAATGTTGGATTTGTAATGCATTCATTTTTCACCGTTAAAAGGCGAGGGTGTCACATTATTGAGAAATAATGCACACCCTTGGCCGTGTTTGGACATACCAGAATCAAGTATTCAATAGTTCTGTGATATATATTGAAAAAATAATTTACACCCTTGGAATGTTATCGACCAATCAGAACAAACAGTGCGGTTGTGTAACAGACCTTAATGAGTGTGGTTGGATGGGGAAGAGTCTAAAGACACAAAGACAGACACAAAAATCTTTTTTTTAGCAAACCCACACCAATGACAGATGCAGATAGTGGATGCTGTGCCAGTAACACAATAAAAACATCCAAGCCACACTGGCCCAGATTGCTTATCACTCAACAATGCCATCCAATATTTTATGTGGAGGCAAAACCCTGCTCTTTAATTGTTCTTGGCAAGGGCATTCATGTTCTGAATAGCGTTGATGAGGAACTAGCTTAACAGCAATGGCTTACAAACGTATTTATCTTTTATAGCCCGCAGATTGCCACCGGTTCCTGCCAAGGCCCGGACGCAGGGCCTCCCAGCTAATACTATCATTAAGGACTCAATACATTATAAAGCACCTTCTCTTCCCCTATTACCTGTTTATTCTCCAATATGGTGGCAGGGGCCAGGTCACCTTGTAAAGAATAACCACAAGCAGTATTTACAGAGTGATGTGCTTTAGAGATGTGCTTTATGTGCTTTTTTCATGATTCAAGGACGAGTTGGCAACAGCAATGGCGAATGCAATGTGCTTGTAAGCACAACGGACACAGATGAACACATTTCTTCTTGTATGTATGAACACAAAGAGCTTGTTTTTCTGCTCGGATTGAGGCTCTGACCTACCGTAATCTTTTTATAATGTCAGCTAGGTTTAGGGCTGTGACAGATGGAGTTCCCCTTCTGGAAGGGAAGATGCCTGAATGGAATTTTGTACAGTGGAATTGGACGGCGGCAGGGATGTGATCCCAGAACTGTATCACAAGCCAATGAATTACAAAGCAGTCTTTATTTTGAATCGTTCCAGCGAAGGCACCGTATAAACCACAGCAGGCTGGGTAATGTGAGAGCCATGGCCACAGGAGTGTTATGCATACATTGAAGGGTGGAAAATTTGGTCTTGGTTTGCATTTCTCCTGTTCCCTCATAGCTTCAGCTTCCCCTTCATGCCAATAGAAAGCTGAAAAACTATGAGGCTTTTACATATAAAGGTTATTCTACCACATCCACCCCTCTCCAGCGGCAAGGTAGAGCTTTCATTCAAAAGTCTCTCGAAATAAGTGAGATCAGGGCTGTATGCGATAAATTCCAGCGACAGAAGAACAATATATATCCAGGCAAACGAGGGAACATTTCAGTTATTTTGAATGACAATGCTAATTGCACTAGCGCATCTGCATGTTAATGTCCCCTGTTCCAAAACATTAGCTACCAGTCAGTTGTAGCCTTGACATATTGAGATGTAGTGCAAGAACTGTGCTCTGTGAAGCTAATGTACTTTGCTAATGTATTATTTAGACAGTGTGCCCGCTAATTTAGTTTTAATGTCAATGGCCGCTATCCCGTGCATGTTAGACAGAGCGCAGGGTAAAGTTTAGATGTTGATAGACGATGGCCGGCTGTATGTGGCAGGCCCCAAAGGTCACAAGCATCGCTAGGTTAACCGCCATGACCTCAGCAGTTTTAAAGAAAACTTTCCATGTTTCCACCATAGCTCAGCGCCTCACTTATGAGTTATATCTAGAAATGTCCTTAGTTAAAATGACAAACTAATCAATTGCTCTTATCTGGAAGTTCAATGAGAGAATCCATCCTTACACAGTCTGTGAACAAAGACCATGGAATAAGTAAAGAAATGAATGTCCCATCTCCTCTAAAATGAAGATTGTCTAAAATACCTGGTTATTTTTCCAACCAAATGCAAAAGAAGTTGGGGAAAAGCTACTGTAAGTTTGAAATTTGAATATGGTTCCTATACAACCATGCAGCAATTTGCATTTTAAATAGACACCATGCACTGCGGCTCCGTGGAAACCATTCATACTTGCGAGGAAACACTTCCTCGCAATTAATTCTCGAATCCGACCCACATGTCACCTACGACAAGAAGCAACAGAGAAACGCTCAAGTCTTTATGGGAATCATTCACCCAGAGCACACGATAAAGCACAGCAATAATTTGTTATTTTTTTTATTCTTGAACCCAACCGGCTAATTAACATTGTGAATTCAACCAGAAAGTAAGTCTTCCTCTGACAAGTTTAATTGCGTGGATGTGCGCGGCATAATTTAACAGCTCAAATAGAGAGCTGCTTTGACTCCATTAACTATGATGTTACCACACCTCAAAGACTTTGGTTTTGGTTTTTTCTAAGTTGAGTTTTACCTGAGCTCATTTGGTGATTTAATAGACCTAATGAATTTTATTCTAAACGTTAATTATCAGGCAGAGTATAAATCTGCTACCATGCTGATTACTTATTTATTTTAATTAAATATTTTGAAGGCGCGAGCAAATACTCAGAGGCAATGTGATTTTTGGGTCAGGTTGGTTTACCGTGTTTTCTGCTCAAGTTGGCGCTTGTCACTGAAAATGCCCAAAATGTTTATCCTAGGTGGTTTGTCTGACACAGAACTCTTGGTCTGTACTCATGAATGATTTATGACAATGAAAACAAAAAAAACTTGTTTGGGGCATTCAAAAATACATATTCAATTTAAACATTTGTTGTATGTCTTCTCAATAATTACCATTACCCAAATGTCTACATTTGGAGTGACATTCTTATAAAGCAGTCACAGGGTCCTGCTCTGCACTCAATGTTCACGTTTATGAATCTGCTTAAACTAAAATGTCAATCTCCCTTCCTAACATTGACATTATCCTCTACATTATTGTGGCCAACCCCGTCTCCATCAGCCAAACAAAGACATATCCCTCTCCATCTGACAGATCTCCCTGACAGGTTTGTCCCATCCTATCCTTTCTGCTTGTTTTATAGCCGCTCTTATGTCGTGAAAGCCTGCCTCACAAACAGGCTCCGTGGTGCCGAGAGCGAGTGATTGTATATTATGGCGTGGCTCATCAACCACTACATGGTCAAACAGCAGAGCACTCCCTATCTCCCACAAGTTGAGTTTAATGGCTGCCAGTGCTTGACCTTCTCCGCTGGGCCTCTGTGTTAGTCACTCTCCAGCAGCTTTCAATTGAAACAGGACTGTGGCGGCGGCTGGAGAGTATGTGTGGAGGGAGGTGGTAAAAATTGGGGGAGAATTGCATTAGAGAGAGAGAGAGAGAGAGAGAGAGAGAGAGAGAGAGAGGCACAATCTTGAGGGAAGTGATTCATCACTTTCCCAAAAAATACTGCTTCTCCAGTATGGAGACCGCCGGAGGGGTACTGGCTGTCCTGTTGGTGTGATAACTGCCCCGGGGGGACAAGGGGGGGTCACAGATGATGGGGACATTTTTGGGGGTCCCAAGAAAAGAGTGCGGACTCCCCCATCCAGGCCTCGTCTGGACCTTTCATCCACTGATGGGAGGAAGGTTCCCTCAGGCTGCTTCTCCTCCAGGGGCTGGGGGTGGTGTATTGGGAATGCTGCTTAGGGACACAAGCTTTGATGTTCCACAAAGTGAAGGAGCTTCAGAACATAGTCTACTTGTGACTCTGCTGCAACAACAGCAGACACTAGATCCCAGGGGCACAGTGTCTTAGGGATACAACCCCAATGTATTGTCCCCTTCCAACTTATTACCCCCTAACCAACGACCTATTACCCCCTAACCGAAGACCTTTTACCCACGTACCCCTTCCTTTAAGGGGCTTTACTCTTTGCCAGGCTGCAATTGTATTTATAATGCTAGCAAAGTAAGAGTCAAGCTTAAGTACTCTGGGAGATGTGCATGGATAATACATGTTAAAGTGCAGATTTCATTAAATATTCTATTCACCCACATATCGCCAGAAGGGATCATTTATAATAAGATCTCTTTCTTGTCTCATCTCCCCACCACCTATATCCACCACAGATGACATGCGATTACCCTCGTCAAACTATATCCACCGTACATGTCCTGTGATTACTCTCGTCATTCATATCCACCTCACATGACCTTTAACTAGCCTTGTCAACCTATATCCACTGTACATGTCCTGTGATTACTCTCGTCATTCATATCCACCTCACATGACCTTTTACTAGCCTTGTCAACCTATATCCACCGTACATGTCCTGTGATTACTCTCGTCATTCATATCCACCTCACATGACCTGTAACTAGCCTTTTCAACCTATATCCACTGTACATGTCCTGTGATTACTCTCGTCATTCATATCCACCTCACATGACCTTTAACTAGCCTTGTCAACCTATATCCACTGTACATGTCCTGTGATTACTCTCGTCATTCATATCCACCTCCCATGACCTTTTACTAGCCTTGTCAACCTATATCCACCGTACATGTCCTGTGATTACTCTCGTCATTCATATCCACCTCACATGACCTGTAACTAGCCTTTTCAACCTATATCCACCGTACATGTCCTGTGATTACTCTCGTCATTCATATCCACCTCACATGACCTGTAACTAGCCTTGTCAACCTATATCCACTGTACATGTCCTGTGATTACTCTCGTCATTCATATCCACCTCACATGACCTGTAACTAGCCTCACCACCTATAGCCACTGCACAGGTCCTGTGATACCCTTGTCGACCTACATCCACCTCCATGACCTGTGATTTACCTCGTCAACCTTTATCCACTTCACATGACATGTGATTGCCCTCGTCAACCTATACCCACCTCACATGACCTGTAATTGCCCTTGTCAACCTATAGCCACCTCAGATGACCTGTGATTACCCTTGTCACCTTCTTTAGCCGACCTGTCATTAGAATCTCTCAACAATTATAATTATTTGGATTGATTAAACTCATCCCTCAAGTTTAAACACAGCTCTTTTTTTTATATGTCAGGTTCTGTAAAAAGAGCAATAAGGATAATTGACATTACAATCCCTATTAACTAAAGCACTCCCGGCCAGGGCTGAGATTAGTTTAATTCTCATAATGGCGAAGCCCTTCTCTCCTCTATTGTTCTTTTGAGCCATTTTTCATAGCCTTCGCCCAAAAATGTTCTGGTTATACACTGGTGACTGCACCATATATGGCAGGGGAATCGCGGTCACACCACTTCCCTTAGCAAAAAGCAGCGCTCACAGAGGGGTCGTAAGCTTAACGTTTGCCAAATGTATTATTAAATGTGAAAACTGTTACAGAAACACAAAGAGCTCCATTAAAAGACTGACTGTGACAGAGAGTGATAGCCTTAGACATATTTCCAATTGCAAAATGTACTGAGGAAACGTAGATGTCATGAAACATTGAAGTCATGAGATCTGTATCATGTAGGCCTACAGGGATCAGACTAGGTTAATGGATGGCAGGAACTGGGAAAGTTCCATTTCAAAACATTCAATATCTCACCTGAAGTCTGAGTTGTTTTTTAAGGATTTATTTAACAAAGAGGATGTTGCTAGGCCACTGTTGATATGAAACCATGAGTTGAGGATTCTTTTTTTTGACTGACTCTCTCATTTGGACTCGGTCTTGACTTGGACTCAAACCTCTTTGGACACGGACTCGATAAGCCCTGGTCTTGGAATTGACAAACACGATCTTGACTAAAGCTCAGCAAGAAAGTAAGACCCATGATGCCACCACAGAGGCAAATAAACCGCTTTGCTTCGCTCGGCGTAACAAAACAAATGAACCCATCCCGACTTAGCGATGGTGATATGTTTATTAGTAGTGTCTACACTTTATGCTCGTGCATGTTGCAGAATATGCAACAGCGAGCCCCGGTGTCACACTTTTATGATGGGTAACAGAATACGGTGTAACACCGGTCCGCGGAAATATTGTCTGACATAGTAAAAAAAGTAAAAAGTACAAAGTTTGGGGACCACTGACATAGACCACTAATTTGGCATTGAGATTATTTGAATTTCATAGACTTTAGACTGTAATTTAATTTCCCTGTCATCCAAATATCCTGTTTCTATGACGCATGTCATACACAAACACCAAGTTAAAACGACAAAATCGTGAATTTTAGTTTACATATTCTTCAATTTTACAGGTATTTAAATAGGGAGAAAGGACACAGTCTTTTTACACACAAAGCTTTCCCTCTATGGCACTCTCTCTGTATGTCTGGCCACACACATTCTTTCCTCGGCGGTGCAGTATATTTTGGAGTGACTGCTGTTGAAGCCTGTAGATCACAACACCTACTGCACCGCAGCCTCTAAGGGCCTGGCAGCTCTCCACAGCGGCCAGTGTCTGGGTTGGAACAGTAACCTTCTGCCAGTGTTGGGAGCCTCCTCCCAACACTGGCGGGCGCTGGTCCACTGAGGATCGGGGGGGGGGGGGGGGGGGGGGGGGGGGCGCTCTCTCGCTTACTCTGCAGTCAAGTTTCTGTCCAATTCATTCAAGAGCGATATGTAATCCTCCTCAGCCAGTGCACTTTCAGCTGTGCTCCTTCTCCACTCATCAGAGTGCCCCGGGCCCACCCGAGGCCAGGCCATACGGGCTGCTCTGCCAAAAGAGACAGAATGTTGGCACACACAAACCCCCTGGTTTAGGGTCATTTAAGTGTTTATTTTATTTTTTTTAGCTGTGAAATATACAAACATGTGTGTGTGTGTGTGTGCACAAACACAACACACTCGCCACCCGAGGCAGATAAATAAGCCAAATTTATTGGAGAGAAAATAGATTTGCTGTTTTTTCCCTAAAAGAAAGCCTAAGACACACAGAGACACAGTGCGGTGCCTCAGCAGGTGTTCGCTGTGTCATGTTACATCAGCCGAGAGGGCCCCTGACATCTGTAAGACAGGATCACCTGCATACCTTCTGAGTCAACACAGACACTGATCCGGCCTGCAGCGCACCGTCAAACAAACAGACAGCCACTCGCGCTAGGGCAGCCCTGGCATAGCCGCGGAGGAATACCACATTTATTTTGGAATTCGGGGTTTGGGTTTGAATTAATCCCACCCCCAACATTCATAGTGAGTCATTTTGGAAAGAGAAGGGGGGGGGGCATATTGGGTAAATATTTCAATGATGTTGGGTCTGTTTGAAATTGTAATGGTTCCTCTCTTTTCCCTCTCGCTTCTAACAAAACATGTGTACACACACACAAACCGCATGCAAACATCCACCTCATCTCTAAACCAACGACACATGAGAGAGTGCGGACAAACGGTTCCTTTGTTTCTGCTTAAGTGCACGCTTTGTTCTTTTTTTCCCCGTCTGCTACTGGACAGAGCGAGAAACTTGTTTATTTTTCCCATGACTGCAGGCTACTGACTCTGATCCACCCTCCCTGAAAGGGCTTGTGTGAGCCCAGTCGCACCATGCAGGCAAACAAACATATCAACTGGTCGTCATTTGCATCAGGACCAAAACAAGTGCAGGAGACAGGAGCTGTTAAGGAGACCGCCACTTCCTTTATTGTACCAAGAACCCATCTCATGTGGCTCTGGGCAGCCCGCCAGCCAAATCTAATATGGATTTATATACAAAGAAAGTGCCCAGTTTAACATAATGAATATTTAATCATGCATGGACCCTGTAAAGCAATTTTACTGAAGTAATTGAAGGCAGACTTTGTCTAGAAGCTTAAGAAGAAGAGGAAGAAAAAATAACAACAGCTAAATTGTTGACCCAAAGCAGCCCTGAAAACACATGAAGGATTAAATGTTTACACGGCTGGCATACACTCCCGTAAATGAGGTTAGGAATATGGGGTGGAATCAGCGGATACTAAGCCCCCTGATTTGCTGAGAATACACACACACACACACACACACACACACACACACACACACACAGCCATTCCTGTGGATGTTTCTTAGTTACTCCAAGAAAGACCCTGCTATGCTATCAGACTGCAATAGCAAAAAAAGATTCTTATTGTCCTAAAGCCATGTATCTATTTTATTATCGTACAGACAGACACACAACATATATATATATATATATACACATACATATGTATGACATAACATATAGAAGATAATCAATGAATGCAACAGTTTCCTCGCTTGCAGAAGACCACATCTAAAGTAGGATCCATAAAGGTCATTAAAGGGATGTAGAAGCAAGGTACAGCTCTGTTGTCTGTATGATCAAATACAAATATGGATCTCTTTATGGTTTTACAGTATATCTTGAGTAGGTTGTTATCCAGGTGCTTTATATATTTTTTGTTCGGCATTTTAAATAAATGCAAGTATAATCAGTGACAGACAGACAGAGCTGTCTGTCCTCTTTTAGAGAGTTCACAGAGACGTACTGTATTTCAGGAAGCGGCTGAACTTATTTGAAAGGTGTGGGGGGGAGAGGCGGTGTAAGCGGATTTGAGCAAAAGTGTTCACTTGTGCAAAATAAAACAGGTTATCAGGGTTTTTTTGGGTGATTCCCTGGCACCCTTAATAATAAATCTGCTTAGCGGCTGGTCTAACAGCTTCATTCTCCTCACAAATCTCTGCACTGCAATAACACGCAACAGCGAGCACAGATTAATTTAATAACTCTTTGGGGGTTGGGGACTATGGCGAGCATATGGGCTATGTGGTGAAGGAGAGGGGATTTTCACGGAAAGGATATTGCTTCAGCAACGGATTGGATGTTACGTAATAATGTCAATTATATTGCATTGGATTATGTAAGCTACCCCGAGACTTGGGACTCAAAAAAGTGATTTTTCTTTCTGAGGTGAACAGGGTGAGGAAAACTTGAGGTAGCTAAAGAGAGTTAAAGGACCTCTTGACAGGTACTTTGAGTACAATAAATTGCAAAAAACAAACATTAATGTAGTCTACCATACTATGCCCTTCTCAGACCTCCATCAATTTTCTGTAGAGTGCAATCTGGATACAATGTAAGCGATTGTATTTTGAAATGTGACAGGTTCAGGTTCATTTATTACATCTTAGCACAAATTGTCGTCATCTGCACTTCAGAAACTTGTTTTATTTGTGTTGCTTTTGGAGAATGATGTTCTGTCTTAGAATGCATGTGATTGACCTCAGTAGTTTTTGTTTGGCAAAAGATCTCCTTTATTAGGAGATCTTCAAACAGCAATAATTGAGATGAAAGCATTTGTGTTCTACAAAGACCATTCAACTGTGGATTACTACATCCTATGTTTGTGTGGATCCTTCCCATAACAACCTAACTTTGGTTACATCTCGGAAAATCTCGAACATGCCCCTAAGTCATGTAAGCATCCACAAACACACGGGCAGAACCTCAAAAACATATGGCTGTCTTGTCAGCACAAAAACATTATGTGCCACAGATGACACACGTTTTTAAACCAAGACATATTCACAGTCATTAGCAGAAAAGAAAAAATATATATAAATATATCAAAGCACACATCAAAAGCAAAACAAGTCTTGGACAAATCAGACGGCCTGGCTAAAATAAACACAGCTTGCAGATGTGATATTGTAATAAATGTGCCCCATTTAACTATGCAACATGCTTCCATCTGCTTCCTATTGGAGAGGAGAGCCAAGATGTATGCAGCTAGAGGAAAGAAAATCACGAAATAGAACAGTGACCTCGTGTGGCCACTGTTGAATAGGATGCAGATTAAAGTTTCTAGCAGAAGATCGTCGTACTTAACATGAAGCCAACCCTATGAAACATTTTGGAATTAATATCCATGAATATAAAATAATCCATTTAGGAATAGGTCACACAATGGGTTCACAATTCAATATACCTGTTTGCTCTGGTGACTGGTGCTACCTGTGTTTGGTGAATGGGTAAACTAGGCATAAGCACAACAGGAAATCAAACTCGATATGCTGGAAGAAAACAGAGGACATTTCAGCCATTTTTTACCCCTTGCCAGGTCACCAGCGCAACCTTTCTAACATATTTTTTCTTTGTTCTTTGATTTTCTCAAGGTTTCAAAACAACAATCCCATGCCACATGCTTAGTTGCATAGTAAAATCATTACCTGTGCCAATTGTTGGTTCTTCTTTTAAAAGATGGCTATGGGTGGAATTTCAGACCTCGGGTTACGATTGTGTCCGTCCTTTCTTTAGATCTTTATTGGAAGGTAGTTAATTAAACTTTATGTTATTGTGTATTATTTTCTGATTCATTGTATGTAAAACACATTATAATGAGCAAGAACACACAAAGAATGAAAGTGATAACAAGAAGCAAAGGAAGCTGTTGATGTTCTGTTTTCAGTTGCAAGTCAACAAGGAGAACCCTTAGTACAGTCATTCTGAACAGAGGCCTTTGTCCTTGAAGCAAATTATATAACATGACATTACATTCATGGGCTGACGGACACATAAGCGTATGTTTGTGTTGCCCAGCCATATCAGCAGAACTGTGAGGTCAATGTTGAATCTGGGGAGCCAACCATGTCCATGTCCAACCTGCTATACTCTGTCTTGTTATGCGTGTTTGTGTGGGTATTTCAATGGGGTGTGAGAAGCTTTTAGCTAAAATCAACACGCTAATCTGAGTCAGGTAAACAACCTGGACAGGGGCTGTCTCCTGTGTAAGACCTTGCTAAGCACACTGGCCCACAACCATTTACCATTTTAAGTGCACAGCTATTTACCTTTGTAAGTGTGGAATGGCAAGATTTGAATGGGGCTTTCCCAGAAGTCTCTTAAGCCTGCTCTCTGAACCTGTTGTATCATATCAGTGTACACACGACACATAGACCCACACAACTATTAAATTGATCCACAGAGAAGAACAGAGACACAGTCACCCGCTTGACTTAACACTTCAAAGACATTGATAAAACCTGGTTTGGGCAGAGATCTCCCACTGAACTTAACTTTGTTCGCACAGAAACAGCATTGAAAGATGTTTGTGTGCCGAAAAAGCACCCGCAATGGCGGCAGCATAATTCTGTTTGTTTAACTCATAAACAGAATCTGTTTAGGTAGCGTGTTTTCAGTGATAAGTGCCACACCACACACACAGGTGTCAATTTACCCTTGAACTGCAGGCATATTCTCTACTCACTCTCTATCAAACACAAAACAAGTCAAAAACCACCCCTCTCCTACAACTCTATTTACCCATGTACCGAGAATTGCGGAACAAAAAAGAGCCAATGCTCAATTTCTCAATCTTCATTCATACGTTATCGGCTTCCTTTGTGAAAATGCAATATGATAGTATAGGTATTAAAGCTGCATGATATGGCTCATGCTTGATGCATTGATTTTTTAACCGTTAGACCTTGAAATTAGGAAATGGAAAATGGAGGTGTTTTAGGGCACCATTAGATCACCCTCTCTGTGTGGACACATACACGGCTGTACAAACACAGCATGTTGAATCAGGAAGAGACCCAAGAGGAGAGCAGACCTTAGATGATTGTTGCTCTGGGAACAAGGCATATATTTTCTCTAAATAATGGTGTCAGTGTATTTTAGAAACAAATGGTGTGGGATCAGAGGGGGTCAAGTAAATATTGGGACACCAATTGTTTGTCATTCTGGTACCCATTTCACTTCCCTCAGTAGAAACACAAATACCAGAAAGACCATTAAGCCACTCCGTACATGGGTATACTACTGCATGCCTAGAAAGAGAGAGGAGAAATGACAGGTGTAAATCTGTTCTCAATGTTGTGCAGCAGAGCAGCTAACATCATAGCAAAACTGTATCGATAAGTTAGGGTAAGATCCCATACATTTGTATATTGCAAGAGGCTTCAATTAAAAAAAAAACATAACAATAGGTTTTACCTTGATTGTGTCTTTGAGTTTATATTATATAACATTGATGATTATATTTAAATAATTAATATTTTTGTATGTTAGACTTTCGAACACAATAGGCCCACATAAAATGTGAAGTAGGTAAAAAATATCCCTTCTTTGATATTTTTGTTTGCTAGTGAATTTGATTCTGTGATGCATAATACATAAGACACAACAAGACCATCTTTTCTAGCCAATTTACAGGACATTGGCTTCCTAAAAAAGACTCCGGAAGCAAGCCCTCGCCTATCATCACTGGGAAAAATGCATTCAAAAACTATAACAGCACAAAACCATCAAACATGCCCATGCAAGATAATAGGCCCAGTGTTTAAGCAGCAATTAGCACTGGGGGGAACTATTTAGAAAAGCCCTGCAGTGGTTTGATATTTGCCATTAATGGTGCTTAGAGGCTAGTTGGTCCAACCAGTACATCAGAACTGAAAACACAGGACCTCCATTCACCATGGTGCTCAGCGCTGGAGATAGACCACAGGATAGTTTTATTAAGGAATACAAATACATAGTATATGCATGGGTGATTTTTATTTTAAACCAGTGCCAATCAGCTACGACACTTGAGTGACTCAATCAGATAAAGTTAACATTTTTACTTGTGAGTGGAGCAAACTGAACAAACAAAAACATTTTTGGTGGACCCTATAGAAACCATAAACATTTTCTTCCTATATTTACTATAAAAGCTAACTTCCTATATTTACCATTACCGTTATGTATTAGTCCAAGCAAGCTTGAATAAATGCACTATTGGGTAATTACAACGGTTTAAAAACATGAGAATGAATAAACGCAAAAGCCCCCAATGAAGAAAAGCTTCAATAAAGCCTGTGCAGTTCATAATTGAATTGTAACTTTTCAGCACATCTAAATACAAGCCAAATAAAGTCCATTATTAAGGAGCTTTCATTTCCAAGCCGTTTCATTTCTCTGAAAACTAGTACCTATTTATTAGTTAATAGTAACTATTCAATTTTTTTTACTAGAATCATTTTAAATGCCACTAAGAATGTTAATTTAACTATCAAGTTAATTCATTACAGATGAAGAGTGAAACAGAAATAGTAACTAGAAAGATAAAATGTTACTAGTACGATTGGAATAGCTACTAGTAAAACTTAAATATTAGCATTAAAACTAATTGTTAACTACATATAAATACTAGTATCTAATGAATGTTTCGTAGTAAAACTGATGGACACTCATGGAATAGTGACTAGTGCCCTAACTAAAAAATAACTCCTAATAACTTTAGAATAGTTGCAAGTAAAACCTGAGGAATTAATCTAAAAACGGCTTGCCATTAAAACTAAAAGTAGATTAATCAGAATACGTCTAATTTGCTGTAGGTGTTTAGTTCCACCTGCTGCCCAACTGCTACACTACAAGTAGCCTTTTTTAAGTGCTTAAATATACTGTATGCACACGTCTTCATAAACTTTACATGTTTGCACTATACTTATTGCCTTTAATATTACCCTATATAATAAAGTTTCATTTAGTCTAACTTGATATATTAATTTATATTCATGTAAACAGACCAGTATCTTAGTTTTTACCTTTGACATATTTCGACTACTTCCTGTCTTCTTCAGAAGCGTCAGCTGTTGCTGCGTCGCGCGTTGTGTCAGCTGATGTTATGGAGGATATAAAAGCTTAGAATTATTTTTAAAGTGGGATGCTAGATGGATAAATACATGGACTGTCTACTTAATGAAAAATATGCATTAAGATGGATATGAATTTGAATTTTAAAGAATTTTAATAACGGCTTGACCAACTGGAGTTGATAGAGCGTGTCCCCATAATATATCTTTTAAGGCCAAATAACGTTTTACACGGACTAGATAAAGTCCACTAGACAGCACAAACCACACCATATGCCCAGTAATACCCTAAATTTAGCACTGTTTGCAGTGAGGGGTCCCATTTTAATGGATCATTGGTATTTTGTAAAATCCGGATTACACAAACTATTGTTTTGAAATCTTTTTGCTATCAACAAGATTAGCCCGAGTAACTCCATCATTACCAACAGCCGGGACTTTCAATTAACAATTGTATCACATGCAATAATAAAAAATAAAAAAACATGACTGACAACAGATCGTTTGAATGAATTTACTTTCACCAAAAAAAACAATAACTTGTTCATCCTCAGATTCAGCTAGTGTTCCTTCACTTGTCTTATTTACACATTCTACAAGAGGCTAATTTATCATATCTGTAAATGTACAGTGTGACAGTGTGATATTAAATTAATTCATGGTACATTCTTTAACAATCATTCTTCCTGATCATACCATCCATGATTTCAGAATTAAAATGTCATTCATGCACATGTTCCACTTAGAACACTGAAGAATAACAAGTTAATCGCAACCAACCACAAAATGGCAGTTTATTACTTTACATTAAAAAGTTTTGCTTCTAATTCAATTGAATGCAAAAACTGGTGTGCATGTGAAATAGTAAATATAGCATATTCCAATCTTTGAGTGAGAAAAAAAAAATCCTTGAAATATTTTGAACTATGCAAAAAACATTTGCATAGTTTCATGTTTCAACTTTACTCCAATTGGTTAATGCAAACACCATCAAGCATTTACTTTTCACAACAACTGCCCTAAGGCTTTCTCCGTCTGTAAGAAAAGAATAAAAGTGTCAGACTCTTTGTAAGCAACAACAATGTTTACAATCTGTATTTGCTGACTGAAGTTAAACACAATTTTGCTTACTTTTGGTAGACATGACTTGAACTAGCCACTGGCACCTATGGAGAAAATATATATTTGTATGTATTTTACTAAAAGCAATGTTTCATTGGAACTTTATTAGCCGGATGCTAATGTTATTGTGTACTGTTGAGCAGTGAACCATGAAGAATAATATATACTGTACAATATATAATAAATTGATGTGGTTTTAGCAACTTACCCTGTTCTCCTGGTCATCAGTGCCACCAGAGCCAGACCTCCTCTTACGACTACTAAAAAATAAAAAACATGACCATAACGATCATTGACAACGTGTAATGTTAACAATTATTAATGCTCATTTCTAAGGTAGCTTTCCCCAAGAGCACCAGTGTTAGGAGGACACATACCTTGAGGCAGTTGGGCACTCCTGTTTCAGTGTCTCGATGTCGGTGAATTGCACCGCTTGACCCCCTCCTCTTGTCTTAAACACATCGCCCTAGAGAGTTCACACAAAGAAACCATGCACCCGTGAGTTATTGGTGACCATATGTCCTGGAGTCAAAGGCCCCATCTTGGACTGCACCCTTGCGCCGGAGAGAAATGTCATTTATTTTGGCACATTACAAATCAATCACGATCAAATTAAGTGCATTCAGGAATCAGTGCAGAGATCAGAAGTGAAGGAAAACCGTGCCTTGTTACCTTAATCAGCTTGGTGTGAATCTCCCCATCAGAGGCAAGCTCCTGATGGGTGAGCACGTATTTGTGGCATTTAGCCAGGGCTTTCTCACTGGGGGCCGACACCTTGATTGCATTGGGTATGATTGGCTGCATCACAGTGTCTAGCTCCAAATTAGTCGACGGTGTGTGGTCTACCCATTTCTCCCCACCCGTGGAATGTGAACGTCTGTGCCGCTGATGAACTGGGGGGGCAGTCTGGTGGGGCCAGTTCCAGTGGTGGAAAGGAGGAGACAAACCGAGACGTTATCAATAAGTTCTAGAAGATGAGACCTCAAAATAAGATGGCGGCGGCTGGTCTGTGATTGTGATGGTAAGTGACTACTTGCGACGATGGTGATGATTAGTGGAGGTTAATTCAAGGCATAGTTTGAAATGAAAGATAAAGTTGAAAGTTTGAAAGATACTGGAAGACTACAGGGATATGTTGACATGGATTGGAAGACCCAATTAACATTTTTGTATTGATAGAATTCCCTCTAATTAGTTTATTTTTTTCTAATGAATTTACTTTAGCAAAACTGCCATAATAGGTAAGGGTTGGATTCTAACCATGGCGCAGAGAAGAAAGTACATTTTGAAGCCAGTTATCCAGCAGCAACAAAAACAAATTTATATACCCTGGAGATTTCATTGTAGTTTCACAAATTATTGTATTACTGTATTTATGTTCTATATGTATTAATTTAGTCTTCCAGTAGCACATAACATAGCTACCAGAAACACCCACTGCATTGGAAACAGTAAAAAGTAGTAAGTGTCTCAGGGGAGTGTGCCTAAGCACTATTATCAGATGAAGTGAATGAAGCATTCAAGAGATGGGATTACCAATGAAGATGAAATTCCAAGTACAATGAGTGGTAAACAGCGACGAAATAAACAAACCAAATCAGCCAATGACCTCCCGAATTATTTGTTATTTTCAGGCAATGTCATCTAATGGTACCAGATCATATTTGATATCAGGATAATTCCTGATGCCCAGAAAAATAAGCTTTTTCTTTTTTGAGTGCCAGCTATCCTATGATGAACTCAGCAACAATAGGCAGATTGCATCTCAAGGAACTAATGTATTATTTTTTATAGAATTACCCATTGTATTTTAAAATAAATATTAAGTTACACAGCGATATTGGGTTCAGATAAATAATTGTTGGTTCGATAATTGTAGTGGAATGGATGATTCTACTGGATGAAGTTAAACTTGTCAAATCAACTGCTCATTGGACACCATCATGACCAATAAGCGGAAGCTGCAAGTATATACACAGCACAAGCGTAGCAAAATAAGGACCATAAGCAGGTGCACACAAAGAGGCAAGTATCAGGGTTTTAAAAGCAATGGATACATCTCCATCTATAAGAGATACATCCTCTATAGATTGAGATGCATACAATGACTAGTTATCTGGACTAAAACTACGGATGCAGCACAATGCAGTTTTCTACTCAAACAACTACGGATGAAATAACAACAATAATCTACAACGGCAGGACAAACTACACAGATGAGCGTCTATCAGCTAAAAGGACATCTAGGAGGAGATGCCAACACACACACTAACCCTTATGCCTGACTCTAGGTCTAGCCCACAGGCCGGGGCCGTGGTAGGGGTCTCAGCGTCGGCGGCCCAGTGCCGGCCTCTCCTGCGACCCACACTGCTGCTTCCACCAAAATAGGGACCGGGGTTCTTGCGGCTCCCGTACTGGGGGGTCTCAGGCTGCCTATCCTGCCTGGAGTCTAGGGGGAATCTGTGCTCCCAGTCAGAGATGCAGGAGGCTACTGAGAGACTAGAGCAGGATGTGGAGGAGGAAGGGCCGTGATAAAGATCTTGAGCTGCCCTAACATTGCCTGGGGTTTGGTGGGGGGGAGCTTGACTGAAGTCCTAGAGAAAGGTTCAAAGGAATGGAGCTGTGTGGTTAAGCAATAGGGGTCGGTGACAAAGTTGACAAATGCTCAACAGCCATCTGAAGCACAAAAGGGAGTGCCATTACAGCAAGTGCATGCAACAGAAATAATTTAATCATCACCCAAAATCAGAACCACACATCAACAAAGGATATATTTGCTTAGTTTACACATTTATTACACCATGCAAAACGCACAATTTAAATCAGGGGAGGTGGGGGGGGGGGGGGGGGGGGGGGTAACACTTACAGGCATCGGCGATGGTGAGGCAGATCTCTGAGTCACTGGGCGGTCCCTCTCCCTGGATGGCCTTTGAGGTTTGTCTGGACGCTCTGTGGGACCACCGCCTGCAGAGCCGTTGCTGCTCTCCGTCACAATGGCCTTGAGCTGCTTCAGCTTCTCGTCCTTCACCCACAACTGGTTCTGCATCTCCAGCTGTTTAGCGTTCACTCGCCGCTCCTTCAGGGCCAAACGCACGCCAGCAGGTACAAGATGACATTAATATTGAAATACTGCTTATTTTATATGCTCTAACTCCTACTATTGGTAATTCCAACCACACAAGCATCATCTGACTAGAGTAGGTTGACGCCTTGGTAAAAAATAAATACCAAAAAAAAAGCAAGCAAGTTGTAACTATAGTGCAAATATGAACCTCCCTTCAGGTTCAATACAGCCATAAGACCTACCAAAGGACTTGTTATGTTCAGGCATTATATTTCTTGGAGCACATTTGATGTTTGAAATTTTACTGCATACTTAACTTTTTTTTTTTTTGACAAAATGTATTTCCTAAGAGCATGTATTTCCTAACTTACACACTCCTTCTCCCACTTGTGTTTTGTGTCAGCGACCATGCCATGCATGCGCTGCTCCATGCGCTTCTTCTCGGACAGTTCCCGATGTAGCCTCTGCTCCCGCGTCTCCAGCTCCTGCTGGAGGGACCGCTTGTCCTCCTCATAGATGTTGGTGGTCTTCTGCAGGATGTCAATCTGGACAGATACCAACAAACCCATTGAGATGGGAAAAAAATAAGGCTCTTAGAAAGGTTTAGGTTAGAAGCAGGCACAAGAAATTGCACTTCCTTTTGGAAATGTTATGCCATCTGCAATGTCTTTGGTTCAGTAATAATCAAACTTTACAATTTCCTTTGAAAACTCTAATCTTCATAACGAAAAAAAAGCTTTTGTGCCGTAAACGTCCCATGGCGCAGTTGGAAAGGGCTAAAGCCCTAGCTGACGGTCTGAATCTGAGTTTATGCATATTTTAATAATGTTACAGCCAACTGAAAAGTACTTTCTCTTTCCGTGTCTAATTTGATAAGAAATGCAGTAGCAGACCTTGTACTCAAGCATTTTGGATTTGTTTTCCAGACGTTCCAGCTCAGTCTTCTGACTGGATATGACTTTGTCCTTCTCGCTCAGTTTGCCTCGCTGATCATGGATGAAGTTCTCTTTGGCAGAAAAATTGCTATCGAAGTCCTGCAGCATGGACTTCAGTGTGATTGCTGTAGATGGAGAACGCATCATGCAAGTAACCATTATGACAACCTGCTGGCAAAGTGCACTCTCACCCTGTCTCCCCTCATGTGTGAAATATAAATAATTCATATTTGAAGAGTAATTGTAGGGGCAATGCATGTAGAGTAGGGACGTGTACACATTTCAATAGCTCTTTTTTGTGCCCACCTGTTTTGTTGAACTGCTTGGTCATCATCTGGCGGATGCGATGCCTCCTCTCCAGGACCTCAACGAGGCGAGGCAGGGTCTGGTCATCGGTTGCGTCGAGCAATTCACATGCCGGGAGGGCTGGGAGACCGTCGATGAGCTGGTTCATCAGGGCTGGGTCGTCTACAGGGCCAGAAAAGTCATTAACAAGCAATGCAACAGCTGCCAGGCTCATTCATTTCTTAGTATAATTTGGAAGGATGCCCAAATATAACTATGTTTGGCCAATAGAAACTTTGAAAGGAAAACAACAAACCCCCGTTTGACCAAGTCCCAAACCACTATCCCCAACTATATTCAGGCTTCTATAAAGGCTTCGCTATCCCCACTACAATCTGATTTGGCTTGGAGCAGGGCATTTGGCTGTTAAGTCCATATTAACATCTCATCTTACATTTAACTTTGTAATAATGAAATCCCTTTTAAAAAGGAAAAACAATCCCTAAGAAAAAATGCACAATTAAAAGTTGTGCACTTAGTTTCATTACCAGCATTTGATGGGCCTCCTCGCTCTTCGAGACGGCGTGACAGCTCTTCCTTGAAGGCCTGGTTCCTGTGTCTGCGACCGGCTGGAAGAGCATATATTGCCCGGTCAACAGGCCGGGCTACCTCCACTTCCTGAGTCATCTCCGCAAAGCGCATCACCAACTACAATAGACATGGAGTCAGCTTGTAGTCCTGAATGTAGTTTAGCATTTTTCACGCGTGTGTAAAGCCATCCAATTGTGGCAAAGTGCCTACCATAGTTTCATCATAATCATCGGCTTTGGGGTTGACACAGACAATCATCCTGACTTTCCCCTCTCCGTCAAAGTAGTTTTTGAACAGATGTGTTACTTTGGAGTCTCTGTATGGCACCATCTGCATTGAAACAGCAAGGTAGAATTAAAACTACAGAGCCAATTCACAGATAAAAACAACAATTTTAATATACAGCAGCTTACCTTATTTGTTCCACACATTTGATTCTCTCTTAGTACTTCTATGCATGTGCGCAGTGTCATCAAGGATTGGTTTATGTTGCCTGTCAAAGAGACATCAGCCAGCATGAGCACTCCATCCCCTCACCCAGAGGAGACATAGTAAACCAACGTTGAACTGACCTGCTTCTCGTAGACGGTTACCCTCAGCTCTGGTTCGGCTAGTGCGTTCACTGCCAGCCAAGTCCACCAGACACAGCTGGCTCACGTTCACCTGGTTCTTATCCTAGAATTGACCATCGAACCAATTGGCCATCATCATCTGAACAAGCCTGACTAACTGTGTATGCTAACAATTTTTTCACCATGCATTTAAAAACATACCAAGTTGAGTTAGAAGAGAACAGGATTTTTAAAAGAGCACGTTACTTGTAAAATGTGGTCTCCATCTGCATCAAGAGGAGCCTGAACCAGCTTCACGATAAACACACTGTGAGAGCGACTGGATTCGCGGTTCAGTTGTGTATTTGCGATTCTTCGTTTCTTTTGACCTGCAAAGCAGATAACAAAAAAGAACACATACATGTTATTTACAGTGGCCTTACACCTGAAGCTTCATTATCATCAACAGTTAATTACATTTGGAAAAATTGTAATGGTAAAACACTTTACCCTTCCAAAAGACTTCAAAGGCCTCTTCAGTGGACTTCACCTCCACCTCTATACAGCCAGCAACGTACATGTTATGATTCTGATCTTCACGCAAAATCTTGGACTGGGGAGTTCTGAATGAGGTTGATACAGAGAATAAGCACTTGAATAAAAGATGGCCACCAATGCAATGTATCAGCTTTTAGCACAACTTTACATTTACGGTTATTAGAGATGCTCTGATTTCATTTTTGGGCCCGAGCACCAACATCATGATCACAGAATGGCAGGGAAATGTGAATCTTCCATTTCTTTTGACACTCAACGACAATCAATGTGAAGCTGCCCCATTGCCATCTTAACAGTGACACTGTGAAATCCTGGCAATGTAGAACAATGTTGTAGAGGGGAGAAATCATGCTGCCACTGGCAAGTTCCACTTTTATGTGCGCACTCCACATACAGGGGAAAAAAAGGTTGCGCGAGGCTTCTCTGATCAGCACTTTTGGGATTCTCCGATCAAGCTATTTTTGGCCAATATCTGCCGATCATGATCGGCGTCCGAACAATCGAAGCATCTCTAGTTATTATACAACACCATATGTTTTAATGTTAGCAGACATCCATCGGATGATAAACTGTAGATAACAAGACCATCATAACAAGGGGTAAGAAAAAGCCTGCAGTGCTTAAAGTATACATAGCATTTGCACACAGAAAAGGAAGTTGGACAGGTAACGTTCTACATGTCTCCACAGTAAGAAGCAGAAGAAATAGATAAGCAGGATGAATATTCAGCCTTGAATCCAAGATGCTACGCTACTCCATTAGGCAGGAAGGTAGGTTAAGAGGAAACACAGACTTTAAGGTTAACTAACAAACATCTGAAAAAGGACATGTAAGCTACAGCCAGCTTTGAGCCAAAGGAGAATTAAGGTGGACGTTATGGAGAACATTCTGGCCACATACACAAACTCAGTGTTCCGTACAGGTGTGCCTCCACCAAGCCACCTAATAAACAAGGATTAAAAACAAAAGACAACACATCCAAGGCTATTACCATCACCAACACATTGTATGCACAGTCTGGAGCAAACCGACTGATGTCATACCCACCAAGCTTAACGAATGAGGGAGCAAAATAGTTTTGGTGTCCTCATTGGTATGGCAATTGTTTACTGAAGACTGAAGTCGATATTCCAATGTGAAAGCCGGTTTGAACAGATAAATTGAGCAGGGCTTTTCTAGGGCTGAGCCCGAATATTTGTTTGATAGGCCGAAATCTATTCAAAACTGTGCACAAAGTTCAAACCCCCCATTTGCTTTGTGATAATTGGAAATAGGCATACTCTCATACCTAGAAACGGTGTGTTCGCAAACTATAGGCTGCATTGAAGCTATGCCACCAAGTCAAACTCTGACTGACGAGTGGATCTGAAAGCCACTGACGTGATATTTTTTGCGTTTTTAAAATAACATGTTTTACCAATTGAACAACCGTAGAAATTAAAAGGAAAAAACAAGCAGTTGTTCAGAACTAGATTCTGCAGCATTTGGCTCCAGCGGCAACGATAAACAGGCAGTAAAAGATACGCACTATTGATGAACTTCATAGACATTATCGAATATTTGTTTGGAAACCTAAACTATTCAAAGCTTGAAATTATGTATTCGGGCTAACCCTAGACTTTTCTTACTTTGGTCTGATGGGATCGAATGGAGCATCCTCTAGGAGATCATAGATGTAGTTGTTGTAGATCTCAATGTAGGACACAAAAACACTGTAGGAGCTGTCCTCATCCACGTTGTCATATTTACACGCCTGCTCTGGACTGATCATGTCTGCAAACTCCGGGTCAGCCTTTTGTCTGCTTACCAAAAATAAAGAGTGGCATGGAAAGAACAATTAAAAGATGAAGACAGTTTGCCAAATACAACAAATATAGAAATGATGATGCTGTTAGAGGCATTAATAAAGAACTTGGCATGACAGGTATTGCTACTACCTTGACAAGGGTGTTTTTGGGACAGACTGCATGTTCTCCCTCTTCTGTCTCTCCAGTAGGGCATCCACTTGGCTTTGGATCTCCAATCCATTTTTATCATCCGGTTTAAACACCTGAAACAGGTACAAAATAAATCTGTTTGTTTTTTCCTTTTTCATACCAATGGGGAATAACCCAAATACAGCGGTTATTAGGCTGAGATAAGGTCATGAAATGTATTGCCATCACAGGTTATCGCAGCACAATTCTCACTTCCTATTAGGGCTGTGATTTTGAGAAAAATCTAGCTCGAATGGATATCGAATATCAAGCAATGTAAATCGAATATATTCGAATATCTACGAGCTCCCCCCTCCCCCTTTAAAAAAGAAAAAAAGAAAACACAAACAGAGATTCAATCACAAATGTATTACGTGGCATGGGGAGAAATAAACAGGACTCAAGCCATATCCCGTTAAAAAAAAAATCTTTGTTTGAAACAGGTTATCAAATTAATCAATATCAAGTGCCAATATGCATATCACAAAATTAGGCTATACAATGAAAAATAAACGGAATCGGAACTGCACAACGCAAAAAATGACATGACAACTTTAAGAGGGGAGAGCAGCAGGAATAAATAGCCCATCTGCAAGAAATTCCTTCCTTAATGTTGTTTGCTAGAAACACCAACACAATCAACTTGATCTGGCTCAAGTACGGCTCTCTTTTTATATGCAACGTTAACTACGGTGGAGAACACACGTTCGGAGCGCACAGACGTGCCAGACACACACACAGGTGTTTTTGCGTCGACCCATGTCTCTCCACCAATGCAGCGTGATGCCGTCTGCCGGGAGGACTTGCGGTTGAAATTTCGTTATCTCTGTTCGTTATCCATTTTCGAAACAGGAATACTATCATTCGCTTGAGTAGAGCGCCCGCGAATGGACGAGATGGCAAACAAAATAAAAACCAAACGGTCTCATCATAGACGCTCTACAACATGGCACTTTGAAAAACAAATTGTTTATTATATATATATATATATATATATATATATATATATATATATATATATATATATATATATATATATATATATATATATATATATATATATATTAGAATACAGATATTTCACGTCATGTTCGAATACATATTAGATTATCGAATAAAAAGTGACAGCCCTACTTCCTATGAGTTCTGCATGTCAGTTAACAGTCCCCGGCGCAAGGAGAATAAGAACATGACAAGAAGAACCAAGAGATATTCTCAATCAGATGCCCCTTGTTCTCGCCACTTAAATCCATGTCACTGAAATTTACTTATCGCTCCCTCGCCAATAATGCACATGTTAAGCACCCAATTCAAGGAGGGACAAGGTTGATGCCTTACATATCTCTTGGCCTGGTAGGGGCTGATGCTGTTGAAGAGCATGTCCAGGGAGCGGGGCAGAAGCCCTCCTTGTCCTGGTGAGCCCGTCATGGTGAAGGTCTTACCGCTTCCAGTGACGCCATATGTAAACAGCAGACCTATGGGCCCACGCCCACCATACAAACACACATCATGGTCCTCCATAGAAATTAGACGTGTTATATGCAGGATTTTTAAGTACAGTTGCTTTTGCTTACCATTCTTACACTGAATGAGGTCCTCAATCAGTGGCTTGGCCACATCCTCAAACAGCTCCTTTTGGGTTGTTTGAATTCCAAAAACTTTTTTGAACGAGTACTGAGTCTATAAAATAAAATAAAATACGTTTTTTTGTACCCTGTAAATGTGAGCGTATAGGGTACACCAAACACAATTTCTTTATGTCTATTTTTGGGCTGCAACTATTCATAAAGCTAATTATGTTTTGTGCCTTTTCAGTTATCACATAACAACCATGAAGGCAAAGATTCTGTGACACTTACTTCTTTGAAGTCCCCCTTTCGGTTTGCTTTAAGGCCGTCAGGGGGATGCAGCTGAATGGTGGTGTTACTGATCATTTCAACACAACATTCTCCATCATCTGCTCCAAGTGGACGTATCCGGCAGTACACCTAACACACAACAGCAGAGGAGTAAACGAGTAACCTACAAACAAACAGCAACCTAAGTGACATCGTGTTTGAATAACCTTACGTATTACACACAAAAGTGTATAGAAATAACAATTAAATGGTTGAATACTTACCCCAACTGGATCTTTGTCTGTGTTTGACGTCTTCTTATGGCAGGGACGCCGGGGAGTCTTTGCCTTTCTGTGGTCAACGAGAACGAGTGAACAAGGTGATTCCTCTAAAGACAGACAGCGGTCGATTGAACAACACATTCACACTATTACATCGGATTGGTTGAATGTGGACCGACACAAAGCCACTTTGTTTGAACGTCTAGTGGGCACACAACTTCACCGACAACTAACAATGACATTATATTGCTATGGCCTTTACATTGTACTAAATGCTTGAATCCCAATTGCATATATATATATATATATATATATATATATAGAATATAGATTTGTCTGAACTTTCCTGGCAATTGCCGACTAAACGGATTGACAGTTGGGTCGCTTTAGCTAACCGGCTACGTATGTAGCATAAATAACTAGCTAGTTAACAATATTTGTGTACATTATTTAGCTCGAAATGTTGCACTAGAAACCTGTATGTATATTTGACCAATCATTTATCGTTTACGGTTGGTTGGTATTAGGAAAAACCCTGTTTCTTACCCTTGTCGCTGCATTGTTGTTTCTTTCCAAAATACAGGGCTTACCGAGCGCCTCTTCTAGATTTGAAAATTCCCCCTCGTAAAACACCGGCTGGCGTCTCCACCAATTAGAGAAGGCGAGTTGGCGAATCAGCTATGTAAGTCCCGCCCAACTATTTAGTCTCTCCATAAGTTGAGAGAGGACCCTGGATCATGGCGTTATCCCGGTTTATCCCAACGCATTTTCCAGTTAGCAAGAAGAACAAGAATATTATTAGAACAAACACTAAAAGAACGACAAGGAATGTTGAGTTTGGACGAAAAACTGTGATATTTTTTTTAAAGTGTGATAAAACAACATCCGACATGGTGCTGACAGGGAAGTACCTCCATCGGAAGTCCCTCCCTCTGGCCGAAGCTCTCGCCGCTAAACCCATAGAGTGGTGAAGTGACGCCTCTTCCGGTAGAGCCCATGGGACCTATGAAATTGAAAAATATGAATGGGTTTCAATGGAGAGAAAGTAATTATTTTCTGGTCCTAGCCTTTATATGCCCTGGATTACACATATGTTTTTTGTTGAATTAAATGATAATTTTTCATGCAAAGTAAACTAAAAAATGTCGCGAGGAAGTTTGATAATGTTAGGTTTTGTGTGAGGCTGCTTTGTGAACTCAGCTCTTCGCTGTTCTCGACGCGAATGATATCCACCCGCACTCGGAACTTCAGTACAGACATGGCCATCTCTCTGCTCCACTTTACCGCTTTTTTCCAAGGGGAGGATAAAAGCATCGAAAGAGGTGAAAAACATTATATGGCATGTGGAGAGTTTCAGTTATGCCGATTGGGAGACTGTCGGTCTTGTCCACGCCAGTCGCAGAGCGTGACGTCACATACGATACGCGTAGTCTTTCTCATTGTGTTTTCTCTACAGCCTTAACTGAACAATTGCACAATAAACGGTCAAACTCTTGACATGAAAAATTATCGTTTAAATCCAAAAACGACATATGTGTAATCCAGGGCATATAAAGACTGGGACCAGAAAATAATTACTTTCTCTCCATTGAAACCCATTCATATTTTTCGATTTCATAGGATCCATGGGCTCTCCCGGAAGGGGCGTGACATCGCCGCTCTATTTAACTGAATGTCCCGCCCTCTCTCTGGTAAATATTTGAAATTTGTAGTTGTATTTTTTCTTTCTTAAACAAAAAAACAAAACTATCACAAACCTCATATACAAACATCACAAGATAACAAACTCACAGGACATTACAAAACAATACACAGTAGGGGGGGGGGGGGGGGGGGATCCATAATATACAATAAAATCATTTAAATGCCCAGTTTCTGGAATACAGTCTTATAAAGATCCAGGGTCCTTCATCCCCACTGTCAAATTCATTGAGAACTGATGTTGGCCGTTCCATTGACAAGAGATCCATTAGGGAGGAGCATGTTGTTGATAGGAGCGGCAAAGGAACAAGGTTATGGTATGTCTGTCTCAGCTGATTATTGTATAGATTGTTATTTACACTTACACATACTTTTTCACCTGGCAGGCAAACAATATTTTGGAGGAATAATAGATTAACAAAAGAGTCACAAATAAAATGGCAAAACAAATGTGGCAAGAAAATCAAATATGCATAATGCAAAATAAAACACAAGAACACTATCAACAGTTCCAGAGAATGTAAACATGTAAACAACTGTCCCATAAGGCATATGTAGCCAATGAAGAGTGGAAACATTAAATACCATAAATCTAAACTGGAATGTGGCAATACGTATGATTACACAAACATTGGCCGAAATAGCAAGAGTATACACCACAGACATAAAACACATATGATCGGTCTAAAGTGGAATGTGCCTATGAATATATAAATGAATTTAAGGTATGTACATTAAATGCACAAGAAGTGTTAATTTGATCAATATAATCAAGAGGGTTAGAGTAACTGGTTGAGAAGCCTGATGGCCTGTGGGTTAAAGCTGTTTGTAAGTCTGGTATGCTATGTATACTTGCTATGCTATGTACGTGCCTGTATGCATATGTGATGTCTTCCAGACAGCAGCAGTGTGAACAGTCTTTGGTCTGTTTTGCTGTGGTCTTTTACGATTTTCCATGCTTTTCTAAGGCCACATGTGTGGTAGATATACCTCTCAAGTTGGGAAGCTGGCAGCTGATAATGCTCTCAGTCTCCGCTGTCTTTTATTTCTTTGTTTGTACATTTGTTTATTCAATACACAAGAGGACATCCTTTGCCACCCAAACTTACTGGGCCAAATTCAACCATTTCTATCCAAATTGAATTGATATGGATAAAAGTGAAAAAAAAGTGGTGTTCAACCGCCTTACACAAATCATACTGATTGGGGGCCAATTTGGAGTGTATGCTTATCATATTGTATTGAAGCAACTGATAGTGTTGCAATTTGTAATTATAATATCCCACGTTTTGGATATTTGTATTTGTCCATTGCGCCTGCTGATAATAAGCTATATAGTTGAGTTCCAGAATATACATTTAGGAAGATTACCATCACCTATATGCGTGTGAGTGTTTGTTTGTTTTTATTAATACTAATTGTTTGTCTGTACTTCACAAGAAATGACTTCAATGACACAGGACTTGTTTAATTTAACGTTATATCGTTAATGTTTATTTAAGAATATAAATAAAATACATTGTAAATACTCTCCATTTATCTGCAGTCATAAAGTGGGATAAAAATGTTGTATCCTTTGTAGATGCTATATTTATCTTAAAATAGTAAATGTTATACCCATTGAATATAAAAGAGACAGCTAGCAAATCAACACTGGTACAGTAAGCGACTTAACGCTCAAACAACTGCCTAGGGTTCTTATCTCTCAGTATATATGTGTTATTTTAATTTAGCCACATAGCCAAGGGTTTGTAAACTTTTGACTTCATATTCCATCTTCAACAACTTCTGTTTGAACAATTTTAAAATAATCTTCTTCTCTGTGACAATACAAAAAAATAATTAAGCCCCCAAAAAAGGTATCATTAAATAAATCCAATACGGTGTGTTAACAGAAAACAATAATATTTACGTATTGCACATATGATAAGATATCATTTTGCATTGACACATACATACCAATTCCCTTTGGAGAAATGCTATCTCATCATACTCTCATCATACACTAAATGTTGGGAAATCATAGAAAGATAGAAAATAAGCAGTAACAGACACTACATTATGATACAATGTGTATTGCTATTTCAATAGCATTTTCTAGCCACAAAGTTCCTAAGAGACTTTTTACTTTTTATCCGCACAATGGCAACTTGCTCCTTCCATTTATTTATCCCTTCATTATCTAATTCTCATTAGTGTCTGACCTGCTAAGCCAGAACAATGCTATCCCATTTACATTTGCAACATTTAACATTTTCCTATTAAATAAGTGATTTGATTCTAGGAAACAAACGGGAAAGTGCACATCATCCACCTTATCATAAACACATTTAAAGTCAAGGAGCTTCAATAATGGTTATGGATATCCTCAGGACCATGAACTATGTCTCTGGACCTATATTCACAAAAAACATAATTGTCCTTAAATACTCCTGTGTATCTAGAATGTCATTTTGAGATCTTGTTTCGTGCTGTTGTTGTTGTTTTTGCCACATCTCAGAGGTTTCAATGATTTGCAGATGACTTGGTTTTTCTCTTGAGGCTGAACGAGGGAAAGAGGAGAGGTAGACTGAAGAGAGTAATGACGGTTAGATTCAGCACCAGACTTAGCAGCGCCACGCCCAGCGTGTTGGCAAAGCTGATGGGTAAGGAGTGTGTGAGCAGCCAGGGACGACGTGTGGCCATGTCCTGCTCTATGGCCTCCATCTGGAAGTGAGTGCCCATGATGCTGCACACGTGGAACAGTTGATGGCTGTGACCTTTAGAGGGCGCAATAACAGTGGCAATTTAAATTGTACAGTTTGAAACCTTTAACCATGCTGTATATACAGTGGGGCAAAAAAGTATTTAGTCAGCCACCAATTGTGCAAGTTCTCCCACTTAAAAAGATGAGAGAGGCCTGTAATTTTCATCATAGGTATACCTCAGCTATGAGAGACAAAATGAAAAAAAAAAAATCTAGAAAATTGTCTGATTTTTAAAGAATTTATTTGCAAATTATGGTGGAAAATAAGTATTTGGTCAATAACAAAAGGTCATCTCAATACTTTGTTACATGCCCTTTGTTGGCAATGACAGAGGTCAAACGTTTTCTGTAAGTCTTTACAAGGTTTTCACACACTGCTGCTGGTATTTTGGCCCATTCCTCCATGCAGATCTCCTCTAGGACAGTGATGTTTTTGGGTCTTCGCTGGGCAACACGGACTTTCAACTCCCTCCAAAGATTTTCTATGGGGCTGAGATCTGGAGACTGGCTAGGCCACTCCAGGACTTTGAAATGCTTTTTATGAAGCCACTCCTTCGTTGCCCGGGCGGTGTGTTTGGGGTCATTGTGATGCTGAAAGACCCAGCCACGTTTCATCTTCAGTGCCCTTGCTGATGGAAGGAGGTTTTTACTCAAAATCTCACGATACATGGCCCCATTCATTCTTTCCGTCACACGGATCAGACGTCCTGGTCCCTTGGCAGAAAAACAGCCCCAAAGCATGATGTTTCCACCCCCATGCTTCACTGTAGGTATGGTGTTCTTTGGATGCAACTCAGCATTCTTTCTCCTCCAAACACGACGAGTTGAGTTTTTACCAAAAAGTTCTATTTTGGTTTCATCTGACCATATGACATTCTCCCAATCCTGTTATGGATCATCCAAATGCTCTCTAGCAAACTTCAAACGGGCCCGGACATGCACTGGCTTTAGCAGGGGGACACGTCTGGCACTGCAGGATTTGAGTCCCTGGCGGCGTAGTGTGTTAGTGATGGTAGCCTTTGTTACTTTGGTCCCAGCTCTCTGGAGGTCATTCACTAGGTCCCCCCGTGTGGTTCTGGGATTTTTGTTCACCGTTCTTGTGATCATTTTGACCCCACAGGGTGAGATCTTGCGTGGAGCCCCAGATCGAGGGAGATTATCAGTGGTCTTGTATGTATTCCATTTCCTAATAATTGCTCCCACAGTTGATTTCTTCACACCAAGCTGCTTACCTATTGCAGATTCAGACTTCCCAGCCTGGTGCAGGTCTACAATTGTTTCTGGTGTCCTTTGACAGCTCTTTGGTCTTGGCCATAGTGGAGTTTGGAGTGTGACTGTTTGAGGTTGTGGACAGGTGTCTTTTATACTGATAAGGAGTTCAAACAGGTGCCATTAAAACAGGTAACGAGTGGAGGACAGAGGAGCCTCTTAAAGAAGAAGTTACAGGTCTGTGACAGCCAGAAATCTTGCTGGTTTGTAGGTGACCAAATACTTATTTTCCACCATAATTTGCAAATAAATTCTTAAAAAATCTGACAATGTGATTTTCTGGATTTTTTTATTCATTTTGTCTCTCATAGCTGAGGTTTACCTATGATGAAAATTACAGTCCTCTCTCGTCTTTTTAAGTGGGAGAACTTGCACAATTGGTGGCTGACTAAATACTTTTTTGCCCCACTGTATATAGACCTAATAGTACACAAATGGGGTCCAATTGAGGCTTCCTCTATGGGAACCTTACTTACTCCCGGGAATGACTGCTGTATACATGGGCAGATTTATTTAAGTGAACAACATTGTGACAATACTGTTAGCATTTGCAGATAACACCAAATATGTTTTGAACTTTTTTAAGGTGGTAATGGACTAAATATAAATCTTACCTGTACCTGTAGGTACGAAAAATCAACATTTAAAATAAATCACATTATCAACAGAATGTGAAGAAATAATAGTATTGACTTGATCAAGACATATATATATATATTGTGTTGCAGAGGTATTTACTAGCCCTGTCAGCATTGGCTCGTAGGCTACTGTCTCGAAATACCACTTTGTACCTCTAGAAGTCACCGTCACTGCTGTTTCCAGTTTGCCCTCAGTCCAACCTGAGATGATGAAGCAGTAGCGCTGCCCCAAGGATGTATTCTAACCTCTTGTCAATTGTTGCATAAATTATAGTGTATCAATTAATGAAAAGTAAATTAACTGAATTATATAATTATATAAATAGTTATTTTGGCATTAGTTCCAAACTATTAGAGACATATCTTGACGAGTAAAGGAATGAAGTTTGATGCTGAACTCTCAAGGTTTCTTCTAGTCTGGTAAGTAAACATCTGTTGAAGCTAATACGCGAAAGCGTATAACGTCAATAGGCATTTTGACACTGCCAAGTCGGTTCAGTCGCGGCTTGGCACGCCCGCCGCTGTCTTGCCTGGGTAAAACAGAGCGTCACGGAGCCGGCTTTCTTGGTTCACTGGAGAACGCAGGGCTCCGCACGGAGAGTAGGCAAATAAATATATAATTTGCGTACCACAAATGTTTTTATTTTTTTAGGATTTAAGAGACTTGTATGCAAGAATGAGCATACATCTGAGTGTAGGCTACAAACGCGATTAACTATTTACAAGTGCAAAAACGCCAACATATTAGCCTTGTAATGAAATTTCCTCTGCATCTTTCTCATAGATCGCACAATCTTTCCCCATCTTCGTTTAATGCGACTGCATCACCTTCTCTCACATGATCAGCAGCTCGCGGATTTCACTGTCTCTCCAGTTAGAACTACTCATGTTGATATCACTGCGTTGTCTCTGTTGTAGAGTAAACGCTACCCAAGTCCCGCCCCTGGAACCGCGAAGCCGTCTAATCGCATTTAAATCAAAATGAAACCGCCAATATGTGTATGGTCTGAGAGGGTAAATTAGGGTGAGGCCGGTATATTAGGCCAGGCCGGTATATTAGGCCAGGCCGGTATATTAGGCCAGGCCGGTATATTACCTCGGTCAGCTTAAACACACGGACCATGGCGGAAAAAGGCGTGCATAAGACGGCATATTTGGCAGTGTAAAAACGTTTACTGACAGTGTTAAAGGTCCCATGGCATGCTACTTTATGGGCCCCCTAATACAATATTTGAAGAAATTCAGCTTTGGTGGATGGATTTGGAGGATTACAGGCAGCCACTACGAGCCAGTCCCACAATGACCTTTCAACACGCCGTTTCTGTGTCTGTATCTTTAAATACTAATGAGGAGGAGAGAGGCGGGTCAAGGTGGAGGGTGGGGATGTGGCCTTAAGCAGCTTGCGGCCATGGTACCATGTGTTAGTGTTTACTGTGGATGTATGCAATGGCTTGGATTCATAATATCATCCGGAGGCGCACACAGCTTTTGGCCTTGTTGTGTAAATAATTAAGGACACTCCGGCTGCTCCGGCGGGAGTCCTGGAGCTCTATGTCTAAATAATATCATATAATATATAGATATCTTTATAATATAAAATATATTATCACGGCCAAAAGCTGTGTGCGCCTCCGGATGATATTATGAATCTCAAACGACTGCATCGGGTTCTCCGACGTCTCTGGTTCTTCCACTTCCACATCAATCTGAAGTACAGAATGAGCGGCGACATGGAGGAGAAGAAAGGGATTGTTGCCGTTTGCAGACTCCCGGCACTTTCACAACGAGGCTCGTAGTGGGGGTTATCTCGGCCATGGTTGAGAAGGAATTGGGGGAAAGGAACTTTGGCTTTGACTCCCTTTAAAATGCCGCCCCCTATTTTTTTTGGAGTGTGGATGACTAATTCGGCCTAATCATACACGTTGCACGTTAAAGGGTTACATATTATTGAGTTTTGGCAAGACGAATAAAAGGCTCCCATTCAGAGGCCAGTCTTCAGGCCAGTCTAGAGTTTAGTCTTACCTATGTAGTCAAAGCTTCCAGGGGCAAGGCGCTCAGGCAGATGTGTGGCAAACAGGAAGGCTGTTAGGAAGGCTAGGGCAATGTGGTAGTAGTGGAGAATGTTTGTGCCGTTGTCCGTACAGCCCTCGCCCGTACAAAGGAATACCTGTAAATTAAGTTAGGGTTGGGTCTTAGTAATATACAGGCCTGGCCTGTCACATGGTCATTCCAAGACCCTCTAGTTTCCAGATGCGTTTTGTCTATTAAATATACAATATCAGACTTAGCATGCAGCAGCCAATCAGCTCTTTCCAAGCCATGCACACGTCAATCAAACTGATTCCTTAGCGGAGGTCTGTGCTCAACTATGCACAAAATCTAGGTAGACAACAAAAACGTAATGGGTACAAGACTGTATTATCATGCCAAACATGAAATTACTATAACCACATGCTAGGGCAGTTTAACTCTACCCTAGCATGTAAGCCTTGGTTAAAGTGAGACTGTTGAATTAGCTGTTTCTATGTAAGTTGTGCAGCGTTTTGGACCAGACTGTAACCAAACCAAAATTTTCCAAAGTTGCAATTTACTGTTCCAAAGTAAGTGACATTCTCTGTTGTGAGCTTTCAAATCTAAATGTTTGTCCTCTCTTGTGATTGGTCTAGAATTTTCCATATAATCCCGTACCTTGTCAACTATTAGGAACTCATGGTAATTAGTTATGAAAGCATTTTTATGGAATTTGGGAGTTTGAGTGGAACAATACTTCCTAGTTGAATAGCACTAACCCAATGTGTGTGTGTGTGTGTGTGTGTGTGTGTGTGTGTGTGTGTGTGTATGTGTGTACGTGCATTGCCCTTACCCTATAGAAAAGAGGAATGTTGTCGAACAGGTAAGGGTAGGCAAAGGCAAGGATGCGGAGTGCCTTCGCTAACTTTGGAGTTTTGATCTCAGGAAATCTAAAAATAGAAAAAAGTCACATCAATATTTTTATGGACCGACCAAGAGTAGCCCTTCTATGGATTGAATTACATAAAGTTAAAATATGACTTTTGTTCGACTGTCATACAGAAATACACGAACACACTAATAATGTTTGATTTGGTTAAAAAAACATTACTAGGCTTCACCACAACAAATATTGACCATAAGGAAATAACAAAACTAATAATAAAATTATCCGTGGCTATATGTCCCCTTACAACTTCACATATAATTACATGTATTGCTGAGTTACCGCAGTATCTAGCCATCTTTTAAGTTTCTCTGAGCCAATTGGTTTTTGTCATTCTTATATTTATTTGTACTTTTCATGGCCTTAATCAAGGGCTTTTGGAGATGCTGTTAAATATCTTCACAATGGAAGCCTCTAATACTGCACTGTCACCAGGACAGAGGAGAACACGTAAGTCAAATCAGTTCCGTGTCACCGACAGTTGAAACAACAGATGCAAGAACACCCCAGGAGTTAGTTAGCTTAACAAACTCAATGCCCCTTCAGAAAACCAATAGTCGGGGTGATCAAGGGGATGAATAAGGCAACGTGGGTTGGAAAGGGCGTAGCAAGACAGGATAAGCAGGAAATAATTATTGTTATTACCTCTTTAATGTCTCATGATTATATTGTAGAAATGGTACACCAAGCCTTGGCAGAGAAGAGAAGTGAACAAATTAGTGAAAGTTTAAGGCCAAAGCAGGACCATCAGAGCTCGTCCCAACATTTAAGCATGATTCATGTTCCTGTTTCCTTATGTACCTTGAGTAGCAGGCCATGGTGGTGCAGACAAGTGTGTTGACCACTGCTACAGTGACGTAGCTCTGGTGGAAGATGCTGTTCACCCACTTGTCGGGGAAAACGTATGCAGAGTACGTGATCGCTGACCCTGAGCACGTGCATAGGTAGATGGAATGATGATTAGGTGGGGTTTACATGTGCAGCACGTGCAACAATGCAGTCACTAGGCATTTTAAATGTAACTGTTAGCGATCGTTAAAGGTGTACTTAAGGGTGTGGCCATGTGGTCATGCAACATTTCTGTGTACTTGTGCATAGAATAGAAATCAAACAGAGTTTGAGCGCAAAGTGTTTGTCTGCCGTCTAAGCAATATGCAGATTTTTTGTAATTTAAAAGCCTCTCAGAATATGTATAATGTTGTATAGCCCTTAATCAAAGGTACAGTCTCAAAGGGCTTAACTGGCCATATATTTATGCCATATATTTATGGATAAGTCTGACTGCCTGATTATATATACTACACTATGAACTGATTATATATAACATATATATTATGCATACATATGGTACATTTTATTGAATCATAATTTATTATATACCTTCTATATATGGCTGACCGCAAGATTGAATACAACCAAATGTGCAACCGATGGTCGGCTTGGCTCAGAAGGTACAGGGGGATGATTTGGAAACGGAAGGTTTCTATATCAATCCCTGAGCAAGACACCTAATCCTATTTGTCATTTCATTAATACTCTAAAAAACTGAAACAAGCACAGGTAGAGAAGGTATTAGAAGATGATAAAAGTAATCTTGTTAGAAAACACTGCAGGCAAAGCTAATGCGCATTGCAGAGGCCGTTTTTAAATGTATATTTATATTTATTGCATCTCCGCCTCCGATGTAAAGGCAAGGACGCGAGAAAGTTTCGCTTGAACTTTGTGTGGACTAAGCATCAGCGATCAGCACACATCTATCATAATATCATCTATCATTGCACTTATTCAAGGTACTTAATTGTGTGGCATCTACAGTAGCTGCTATCGCTGCTTTACACGGGGAATGGGTTAGCCTAGCGATTGTAATACTTGCACTTGGTTCTATGAACGTCTTTACTGTACCGACAGCGATATATTGTTTCACTTCTTATGACAAATGTACTTATTGTAACAAATGCACTTATTGTAAGTCGCTTTGGATAAAAGCGTCTGCTAAATGCCCTAAATGTAAATGTAAATGTAAATAATACTGTATGAGGACAGATTAAATAACGTGATATATTGATATATATGTCTTCTCTAGTATGTATGTATTCTGTCGGGATTCCCTCGCACCAGCAGTATAATACACCACTGCTGCAACTGCTCACCCAGGCTGTAGAGGCTGAGGGCGCCGTAGTCGAAGAAGAAGCAGATGTGTCGCGCCCGGGCTGACATGGTGCTGAAGGTGTGGGCACAGCTGGAGGCCAGTGGGTACGTGCAGCATGACGCCAGGAATACCAGCAGGGGCCAGGTAAAGGAGTCATGCCATGCCGTGTTCATCAGCACCACCATCACCAGCTTGTACAGGAAGTACCTGCACAGAGGCACAGAGGTCAAAGATCAGCCGGAGCATTGCATGGATCCCCGGGGAACAGGGTGGTTCTATAGACGAGAGAGGGGTAGGACAAGATTTGTTATTGTTCTGTGATGCCACATGCACGTGCACAAGCACACACAACACACCGTGGCAATTATGGCACAGGAAAATAAGGGTAGCTCTGTAATATTTACATGCATTCGTTTCCTGCATTTTTGCTTTTATCCCAAGAAAAATTTAGAAGAAAACAGTCACTCAACAATTAAGTATGTCGTTTAAACAGATTATTTGTTATCATTTTGATTTCTTGTTTTGCTTATAGGTTATGAGGCACTAAGAAAGAGGAGATACTTTTTTCCTCGGGGAACTATAGTGAAAGGGAGGAATATGCATGAAATAGATTATAAAGGGTATGAGTTCTAAATTATTATTTGCCAAAATGTGTAGGTACACTGTAGAGAACACCACTCTCCTTGTCTCAAATAGTATTTGCAGGAATGTTATTGCATGTTAATTTGGGGATCTATTCCCGAAAAAATCAAGAAGACTACCTCGCAATGCAAGCCTATCTGTTCCTCAACCAACAGCCGAGTACAATAGAGACAGCTTTCGATTGGAAAGCCTGGGTTGGCCTTATTTATCATGTTGTAATTGTCATTGTCATCACTTTTCAGAGCACCTCGTTAACAAATCTGTGGTATTTGTGTGTTTCCCCATCAGTGCACTGAGCGCTTGTTGTGTCATCGGAGCACAATGAGATGATGGGCCGGAGGCCAATAGTTCCACTCTACCAATGACACTAACACACTCACACTGGTTCTTTCCTTCTCAAAATCCCCACAGTATTAACCTGTGTGTACACAAACGCTTGTGTACACAATTGTGTACACACACACACACCCAAACACAAACACACGCACACGCACACGCACACGCACACACACACACACACACACACACACACACACACACACACACACACTGATCTTATTTCATTTATACCTACATACAGAATCTTGACCTGGATCCGGCAGATGCTTCATGAACCACCTCCAGAGTGCTAGCCCCGAAACCATGATACCAGAGGCATCAACACTACTCTTCATCAACACACACACACACGCACGCACGCATGCACCCACGTGCACCCACGTGCACCCAGCATCTCTCCATGGACACAGCAGAGTGGAAGCGGCACTCTGTAGCCCACAGAGAGGATGTACAGAGTGGCTTGTGGGAGACATTACCTTAGTGATGGAGCTTAATCCTCAGGCCTTTCCAAGACAAACACCACAAGTCACATTCCCTGTCGTTAACAAGCTTACAGACACAGAAACTATGACAAAATTTAATTGTCATTGGTTGTCACAAAAGTTTAAAGAAACCGGACCAGTTTGGGTGGCAGATTGCAGCTCCTTCAGTCTGTTTCTGACTCATCTTCCCTCACTAATATGGCATTTCTAACTAATATATATATTTAAATAACTCTTAAATCTGAACTACAACACATTTAATATGTGATAACCCTCCTGGTTGATGTGAATACGTATCATACAATTCTACTGAAACTTATTCATATCATCCAGAATTGTTTGACAGCATACATCCTGAAGGTAGTTTGCCTTTCGACGTACAAGAGAGCCTTAGGAAGACCCTCGCAATTTGAGCAGGTCAATCGGGTGGCACTCGAGCAGTGTTTGGATGGACTGGTCTCGATAGAGTCAAAGGGCAGAACTGGCAGCTGTAAAGACTGATCGGTGGATGTAAACATGAATCCAAATGCAAACGCAATTGAGGGAGAAGCAAGGCATTGGGTGACACTAAGAAGCAGGTATGGGTTTTTGTTAGAGTACCAGGTGGGCAAGAAGTGGGTCCAGATGTTGACTGTCTCATTGGTCAGCTGGAAGAGGCTGAGGATGCAGTCGGTGGCGGAGCTACAGGGGTGGCGGTAGCCGGAGATGATGCTGTCTTCATGGAATACCTGTGGAGACAAAACACAGGGTTCAGTATGGATCACTGCTATGCCTGGCTTACAGAAAAGCATTACATTTGTAATGCTTTTGGTGTGGATGCTTTTATTTTAGTTAAAGGTGCAGTGTGTAGAATTTAGCGGCTAGCGGAACTGACTTGGGAGAAATAGAATATGATTTAATTAGTGTATAACCCATGAAAATAAGAATTGCTGTGTTCTCGTTAGCTGAGAATAAGCCCTTTAAATCTACATAGGGAGCATTAATCTCCGACAGAGAACGCCATGTTGCACTTTAGATTACACGTTTCAAATGTTGCATGTAAGCTACTAACTATGTTTTACAGACTAAATAACTAAATACAAATCATGGATCTATTGTGGAACAAAGGAACGTACCATGTCGTCACTCACCAACATTATATACAGTATATGAAACACTAAACTATATGCTGTGGTAAGTTTTCAGCAACAGCAGTCATCAATGACTTGACTTTCCAATCAAAAAAAGCAATCAAAGACATCATGTTACACTTTTATGGGTTGTGGCTCAGTAGTGCTTTTAAAGAACATTGAGAATAAAACGTGTTATCCTAAAAACTAAAAGTCAACTTCTTTAACTTATGGCTTCTACAGGAGCATATACCATTGTTTCACAATATAGCGGCACGTGGTAAGAATACTTTTCTAAGGTTACGTAAGGTAAGGTTACGACGTAATGTCTTTTAATCAAAACCTTTATCGAGAAAATGTATGGGATTTTTACTTCCGGAACCACACTGTTGTGCTCTATACTATCTATTAATTATATTTAGTAAATAAGTCAACAATGTTAAAACAGAATATTGGTTGCTCATTCATTTCCCCCAATCCGGGGAAGCACAATGATAGAAAAGCTCTGAGAAAAAGAAACGGCAACTTACTTTGGGCACCTGGTTGATAGTTAAACTTGGAGGTAGTCTGAACAGGCTGAGCATTGTTGCGCAGAGCCGGCTGAGTGAGGTCTGACGAGAAAGGCGGCAGGAGGGAAGGAGAACCAGATTATACTGTTTGTTGTTGCCATGCTGCTCAGGTAGCTCTGCCCCCTTCCACACCTACTACCTGCTCACCTATCTAGAAATTCACGTCTAACTCGACCACGCCCACGCCCACTCTTTCTCTCTCACTCTTTATAGCATAATGGTTCTCCTCCCTTTGCTCCGGTTCTCACGTTATACCTGTCCTCTGCTCTTTTGTGGTTTGTGCTCTTATTCTTTATTTTACCTATTTCACATTTTCTGCGAAACACGTAGATGAAACATTTAAAGATGTTAAAAATAAGTAGGACTTGCTTTGAAATCTCTTGCAAAAATGTAATTGTGTGTTACGCCTTTGGTTTTAGGGTTCCCTAATTCAAAAGCAGTTATGAAAGTGAGATGAGTGATGAGGTGACAGCCCAGTACGTCAAGTATGTCGCCCTCGTCACAACAATGACAATAGCGTGAACACACGCAAACAATCTCAGGACTGCGACTAAATATTAGCAAATACTTGAAGCTTGTAATTCACAAAAAGAGGGTTGTTGAAAAGCAGTAGACAGCTTTCGAACAATTGCATTTCCCATGTCCCTCTGCTGGTGAGTAGCCCCACTTCATATTGTTGTACAAGGGCCCTGCTGGGCGTTCTTTCAACGTTCCAGCCAAAAAGGCTAAGGGATGAATGGGAAGCGGAGCATAGGGTTTTTAGTTTCTCCACAAGTGAACTGAACAACAAATACCTCCATAGGTCATTGTCTTGTTCAAATCTTCAAATAATGGAATCAAACCGGTTTCACCTACTACCTACAACTGAGGCTCCATTGTCCAGTGTTATGATTTACATATATTGGTTACTATAATTACTGCAAATGGTCAATTTGTAACCAAAGGTTAAATTTGCTTTGATTTGAGTGCAAAAGGTTATAGTTGATTATAGTTCAACTGAATGGTAAAGTAATAATTTACTTATTCCACTAGCGGCTAGATGCCAATGCAAATTCAAATTCACCTGGCACCATTCATTTATCATCTCAGTCTGTGACACAATCATTTTGAAGATGATCCCTAGTAAAGCACACGCTCGCTTTAGAAAATCGCACCCTCGCTTTAGTAAATCACACGCTCGCTTTAAGGAAATCGCAAAAGCTCTTTAGTAAATTCGCACACAAGCTTTAGTAAATTGCACGCACGCTTTACTTAAAGCTAGGGTGGGTAATTTTGGAGAAAACAGCCGCTGAGATTCCGTTGTGTTCTCTCTGGTCCCTCCCTGCCACGCCCTACCTGCTGTAGCTCCTCCCTCCGAACGTCAGTTATGCGCGTTCATGTGAATTTAGTTACATTGATAGGAAGACAAAACACCATGTCAGATTCCGAGGTAATTAAACATTAGTGCCGATAACTACATAAGTACATATTGAGCTGCATCAACATCTTACTCAAAACAGGTCAAGCACAACAGTGATTGGACAATAAAGAAAAACATTATCGGAAATAAAAAAATATATATATATTTGTTAAAATGACACAGAAAGCCAGATTACACATAAGGAAACCGTCACTTTAAAGCGATCGCGAAATTTAGCAAGGCTGCTGCTAGCTTGCAACAACGTTATAACAATACATGGAATATCATATGCTACACTTCTCTCGCTGTGCTTATCTTGGCAGTTGTGTCAAAGTAGCTTTTACACAAAGTGACTCGGACATTATCCACAGTTGAGTTGAGGCCTAGGCGACGTGTGAGCACAATCTCTGTGTTATTCCGACACGTTAGTGTGACCATAACTAACACATAAAACGGACCGGAAAAGAACCATGGGCCGATGCAAGACATCCTACGGAACCGTATTGAAACGGTTACATTACAGAACCGTAATGTAACAGTTATCGTGGCTCTGCCTAGTAAAAAAAACATACCAGCCGACACTTTACATATTCTTCACAATATACCATGGAGAGATATCACTATTCCTTACCTGTCTATAAGAAATGTAGCCATCTCAGCGTCCGATTTTACGTTTCTAAGGTCACGTAACTCTCTACATTGCTCATAAACCACACCAATGTTTACTCTGGTTTTATTTCGAGCTCTCTCCGCCTCCCTTTTAGTAGCTGTCCTTTCAACAAGTGTCTTTCCTCTTTTTTTCGCTGTCTTAGCGGTGTTAGTTGTTGGTATCCGGGGAATGGGAAATTTAGGGGCCGTTGATGAAGACATTGCTATTCATTTGTTGTCGCCGTAGTAGTGCAAAACTGTCAGACTGCAAGGCTCGTGAACGCTCACGCAGGGACGCACCAACGTCGTTGCCAAGGTGAACGGACAGTCCCACAGCCAATAAGAACGGAGAATCAGAGCCTCGCTCTGATTGGTCAAAGTGTACATGAGCTGTGGCAATTTTTGGGGGCGGCACACAGAGGCAGGGGAGAGCAAAGTAATTAGCAGATATTCTCAGAGCACTTCACCTACATATAGCTGACTGGCTATTATGACAGTTTTGCCAAATATTACAGTAAAAAAATTACCCACCCTAGCTTTAAGCGCGTGTGGGCTTATGGTGTGTTTCCTAATCCTCGGACGCCAGCCTTCCGAGTTGCACTTTAGATGTCATTTCCGGTCTCGGAGCATTTAAACTTAAATTCTGCTCTGTTTTTCTGAATAAACGAGATACCTCAAAATCCAGAGGGAATTTGGGGGGGAACCCCGACGACGCAGGCAAGTGATTGTCAAGTGGGACGATAGCCGTTTGGGAGCAATGCTGACTTAATGTCTTACCAAAAAAATCATCAAGTAATCATGAAAGAAGTCATGCAAACCTGACAAAAAAGCTCACGATGTGAGCTAGTCTTCCGAAATTTTCCACCATGTTTGTTTACATTAAAGTAACAAATTTTGTTGTGAGACATCCGGTTTTTAAAATCAGGACTGGGTTTTTGTTAAAAGGGGAAATATTATGAAAAAAAAAACTTTTCTGGGATTTCGGGTGTTCTTTTGGGTCTCTGGTGCTCCCACACGCATATGAACTTTGAAAAAAGTCTGTACATGATTTTTTGAGTGAGATATGCATTTCTGAAAGTACTCCGGCCTACAGTTACCAAACAAGCAAGTCAGTTTCGGCGCCCCTTCCAACGTAGGAAGGGGGCACATTTGAATATTACCCACTTCCCCACCCCCCTCCAATCAGAGCATAGCTAGGATTTTGTGGACCAGCGGACGAGCATCTCCGGCGGCAGTCCCGCAGCTCAGCTCCGGGAGTACAATCCCTTTCTCCGGCGGAGGAGACATGGAAGAGAAAGGGATTGTACTCCCGGAGCTGAGCTGCGGGACTGCCGCCGAGCTCCCCCTGCCAGACTGCGGCAGCTCCGGCGGGTGTACTCAGGGAGCTGAACTCCAGAACTGCCAAGCTCCGGCGGGGGGAGCTCGGCGGCAGTCCGGCAGTACAATCCCTTTCTCCTCCGTGGCAACTCCGCATGAAGAGTTTAAACCAGCCATCACCTCCACATACACTCTCTGAGCTCTGAGATGCCAGTACTGAACGCTCTGCTCTTACTGTTAGAATTCAACCAACTCTGCCAGTGTTCTGGTCATCAGAGGAGACTGAATAAAACCACCTAGGTGGCATGTGGCACCCACCTGTAGCAGGGAGGATAAATACAGTGAAGATGTCATATTCAAATGTGGTGCACAAAGTTTTGGGCATTTGATATGTTGTATGACATGACACAGTGTACATATTCACATAGTTTTTTAAGGGAAACTTTTCCAAGGCAACAGTTAAGATGTCATTAGGGGGTTATGCCACTCAATGATGTGTACAGGTAGACAAAACCCAAGACACCTCAATTCATTAGTTTGTCAATTCATGGACTCACCATGGCAAAGACTCCAGAGGGGTTTATTTTGCGAGTAATGAGATCACTTTAGCAGGGGCCATCCATATCAAATAGCTTGTTCTTCTCAACGTTGTTTACAGGTATAATGCAAGCTTGAAATTAGTGTGCAGGGGGTAGGTAAAACAACTGACACACAGAAATTTGATGAGAGATTTGTACATACTTCTGTTCATTGGAAAACACAATCTGAAACCAAGACAAATGAACGTCCACTTTATAGTTTACATCTCTAGGCCTTTGTATGAAGAAATGTCTTCAAGTGAGTGTGTTTTCATTTATCGAAACAAATTTCAATAAGGCACTTACGTATCTGTTCTTCACAAAAAAGGTTTGCAATTTTAGTAACCATCAGTTCAATATAAATATGGAATACATAACAAACAACATGTCAATAGAGTTTCCGTGAGTCAAAGTAGGTATCGTTTTAAAAGGCTTTGGCATGTTGCCAGCCTCTATGATAGAGAGGGCAAAGATAGAAGCGCGTCTTTTTTTCTTATGACAAAGCCCAGAGCAAAGTGCTGCAAGGTGTATAATTGCAAATGATCACTAGGCACAGCTATAGGGACCTCATTCCCCACGACCTCAGAGGAATAAGCATACCGCTGTTACCATGACAACACGCTGGCTTAAGGGGTTAAGAGGACCAGCCAGGGGAGAACCAAGACGCTTTAGCGCTTGTTTGTGCAGAAGTCATGAGTCACTTTCAATGGTTAATAGGTAAGTTATGAAAATCACATGATAGACTTAGTGGTACGTGAGATGACCATGTGTAAACATTGGTTCAGATGGGCGGTTATGCCCTTCATGAGAGAGTGGATAGCAATCTTAAACGAAGTTGGGTGACATTTCAGGTGAATACTTTTTGGATATGCTCCAGCTCAGAAAATGTTGGCACTCACTTTTTTTGTGTCAACATTAGATACGTTAAAGAACCACTGCCGATGTGAATCATAGAGTTTTTCAGATATGATCAGAACTTGAGGACATACGCGACAGGGAATTAGGGCTTATTTTTACTAAATAGATACAATTTGTGACTGACAGACTCCCATATACTCCTATATACTAGAAAAAATGCATATAAGGTTAGGGTGTCCAGACGTCCCTGTTTTTCAAAAAGGATAAAAAAATATATATTAATAGTATTTTTTTCTTGTTTTCTCATCAATATACATTTTCCTACAGTTGGCAGATAGACTTAGTCTCAAGTCTATCTGAGAGGCTGTGACGTGACCTCACTAAGCGGCGATATATCTATCGACTTTCTAAGCAGGAATTGGCAATTATGAACAATAGACTATCATTACAATATAGAAATATTCCATATAAGAGTAGCTACTTTGGATATTTTCGGGCTGGTTTATCAAAGCCTTAATCACATCATAGTCAACCATAGGGCATCTAGGCTATTGCACAATAATTATACATTAATAAACATTTACCATGATGAGAATATTCAATATGTCCCCTTTTTTATATCAGAAACAATAATCTGGTCACCCTAAATTAGGCATCAGTTCCTAAATATCCCTTTTATTCTGATACTTAAGGCAGTGTGTCTCTGGTTCTGATAAAGTAGTGTGCTTTGATAGCACACTGCCGTGCTAGTATTGTTCAGTGTACAGTAATAAAACATTTTTACCAGAAGATGGCAGTGTTTCCAAAGTCATAGCCGGAAGGTTTTAACATAAAACTTTGCTTATATACAACCGAAAGCATCTAACTGATATATGAATAGAGTAAATAAAATATATCTTAATATGAGCTATTTAAAAAATAAAATGTAATTAATGTTAGTCTACAAAGAGAACTATTACACAAAAGGCTCAATCTTTTTCTACTTAGATTCTTTGTCATTTATCTTCTTTCTATGAAAATAATATGGGTAATTCAGGTCCACAACTGAAGTATAAATATGAGTCTTAAAGAATAGCACTTTTAATTGGAGAGTTTTTACAAAACTGTTAAACAAGGGTATTTAAAGGTCAGATCCTACACACACACACACCAACATAAACACACAAAAATACGCACACACTCACTCAGCAAAGCAGCCTCTTGTATAGCAAACCCCTGATTGCAGCACTACCCAACACAACTATTTAGTAACCTCCCCCATTAAGAATTCATTGCAATGATACCCTTGCTGACGCAAACTCGTTCTCAAGAAACCTCATGGGTGGAAAGAAGAAAAGGAAAAGATAAAAAAAAGAGTTTGAAAGTAAGGAGGACAGTATATAATGTAATAATTGCAACGCATTGCATGGACCAGTTATCAGATCAAACATTTGCCTCTCGTCCACGGGGGACCGAGCCCTCAAGTGATGGGGACGGTGGTGGGCCGGGGGGACAGATGGGTGACCCACCCAACCCCCACACCCCCCAGTGACTTGGGCCAGGAGCTTCTCTATGTGGCCTGGCGGCAGTCAGCTTGGCCAGATTCTTCCCTCTCTAATTCATAATTAATGGTGGTTAAAACTCCACGGTGCCCTTTCCGCCCATTACTCCCACCCCTGCAACGACCAAATGCACTTTTCCTGCTTCTTTTTCCTCTTACTGAGAGAAAGATGGTGGGTCCGATTTTCTTATTTCCATGTAGTGTTTATGTATTTACCATGTAGCGTGACTTGCCTTTACAGCCTTCGTCATTCACTTCATCATATTATTATTATTATCATTAGCTTACTAATAATTAGGACTATAATGAAGAACTATTCATATTATCAATGATGTATGGATTATCATTATTAGCAAGAACATTGAGATCAGATTGCTGAAAGCTGAAGAAGAATCGTCTGAATTAAAAAACAACCAAAGAATTCTTCTGATTTCAATGTGGGAAACAGATGGTGAATGTGACTACGTTACACTCTGATACGATATGAGGTGTAGTTTGGTGGGACTGATGGTGCAGAACCCCGGCAAACAGTGAGAGACGGTGTGTTCCCAGACGACAAGGTGAGGATGGGGTGGCTGACAAGGAGAAAACAACAGGGTTGGAAAGAGCTGTGCCAACCGAGCCAATACTAGTGATGACGCAGTACATTCAGAACCAGAAGGCGTAGGAGATGGAGATGAAGATGGTGGGGTGGGGGATAGGAGGTGCAGAGATAGCAGTTTTGACAGCATCATCAACAAAACGCGGTCTTCTTAAGGCCAGTGAGGGAGGGAGAACTCTCTGTGTCTGTCTGTCTGTCTCTCTGTCCGTGTGTGTAAAGGTTATATAGGGATCACGCATGCTTTATTCATCACTCATGCACATCTTCCCTCCTCCACTATTAAGAAGGCACACAGCAAAAATATTCAATAAGTGTTCAACAGTAGGCTCATTTGATCTAGCGGGGGGGGGGGGGGGTATGTACGAGTCCTGCCTACAATTCCTCTGTTATCACAATATGCCTCAAAGCATCTGAGACAGTGACGAATGTGTGTGCGCGTATAGTGGGAGGCTGTTCTTAAAAGTAAGTAAAGAGGGAACGTAACATAATTAGGATTGAGAGAAAGAGACAGAGACAGAAACACAGAGAGAGGACATAATAAGGGTTAGATTGTATACCCTCCTGAGGAGAATGTAAAATGTCAGCGTCTAGAGGGTTCGCAGGTTCAACCACATTTTGGATTTTCTGAACTAATTGAAAATATCAAGACCAAATACCAAGAAGTCTTGTGTATTGTTAATGTACCAAATAAATAAATAAATGGAAAGAAGAGCATCTCTATATTGGAGATACATGTAGCAATTTGTGATGCAACACATTAGTGCAATGTGTCTCAAGCTTTAATAGCAACCATCTTTTCTATTTTTTAATCAGCCCCACGTTGCTTATAAGAAGAAGGAGAAGGATAATTATTCACGTCACACACAGCATACTCACCCCTCAGGGCCCTTTAAGGTTACCAATAAGTCTAATGTGTAGAACCTTGGAATTTTAGGTGGCGCACCTATGGCAGAAACCATGGAAACACCATAGACCAGAATCGCTTCAGATTAGGTCTACATGCACACAAAACTCAGTTAGGCAGTGAGTATACTACAGTAGCCAGGTTACCAAAGCTAGATCAGTTGAGCTCCAACCATAGTATTAGAGGACCACCATCAATAGTCCTTGCCTTATTGTGTTGTTGACTTACATATGTTTGTTGATGTAAGTACTTAGCCACCGTGGCGATGGCACCCCGTTTCAAAGAGTCTCGAGGAGGGATGCAAAAACCCATTGTAAGGTTCACATACGGTTGGTTCGGCCTCAGATAAACATGAAGGATCAAACGAAAACGGAAGCATACTCATAAGAAAATGCTTTTATTAACGTTAAAAGGCATTTTTCATTAAAGCACAAATAGTTCTATAAACACATCTTTTACCTTTGAATACAAAAATGGTAGCATGTGCACATTGTGCTTGGATAGACAGCTCTGTACAACCGCTCTCCCTCTCTCTTTCTCTCTAGGGCACCCTGTGGTGCAACGACCCCCAGCAAACATTTTATTGCATAAATCACACGACCACATCTTGTCGTATGCTTTGAGTCTTTTTTCGGGAGCAGGAATAATAGATATATAAGGATAGGACTGGATAGTTTGTAAAATAGCAGCTTTCTAAACAAAAACAAACAACTTTTTTTTTTTAAACAAATAATGGTTTGTATATGGTTTCCTGAAAGGAAGAAAATGCTAGAATACAAATAATAATGCTAACTAACTTGATGAGACAATACATAGTTGTGCTGTTGTATGTCAAGCAAAAGGTTGTACATTTCTGCAAATGTATTATACCATTCATCTACCACTGAACATTGAGGCTATTCGATGCTATAAACATGTTTTGCACACATCCCCTCTGAGCCACATTAAAGACATTTTAAAAGTCAGCATTCTACAGCATTTTTCAAGAGTTCAAACGCTAATTGGTTTTAACAGAAATTATACAGTCAACTTAAATTAAAAAAAATGCTTTGGTTTTGAACACAATATCAGGATTCACACCCAGGTCGATACCTTTCCAAATTTGTCATTTGTTTAAATAACGATTTCTGTTCCAGTATCCTGTCAAAATGGCTTCCAAAGAGGCAGGCTATTGTTTGGGGACGCCAACAGGATAAAATGAACAAAACAAGACAAAACCCACATGCCGATTAAGGGATCCTTTTTGCAGGCTCATTTCCGGGATAACATTTTTATAGTTTCAAAATATAACCTTTGCGGCTGAATGTCAACTCCAGTCATTAGCAGTCTAAAGGCGTGCTTATACGTAAAAGGATTTATATCAGATAGCAAGAAGATGAAGGTCAGAGGCAGCAGAGGTCAAAAAGATGCTAGTTTTAGGAGTTTGAGACACAGCTCTTCCCTTTCAAAACTTTTTTCTTTTGAGTTAGATTATTTGAGGCTCATGATAGTTTACACCATGCATTGTACCTTGAAGAAAGGACTAGCAGAAAGTTGCTGTGAAATGCAAAAAAAATAAACTCAGCAAACTAACTGAGCAAACTCTAAAATGAAATGACCATGGAAACCAAAATCGTTGCTTAATTCAGCCTGTTGGCAGTTTGGCCTTGTTTTTTGGAGAGGGAGGTGCATGTGAACATTGTCGCGTCGCTGACTGGATATGGTGTGTGTGTATGTATACGTGTATGTGTATGTGTGTGTAGGCAAGCATACAAGTGGCTGGCCCGATCACTCCTGCAAACAGTCAGGGTGTAAAGACACTGAGGAGAGGGACGAGTGACAGGCTGTCTGGGGAGAGTGGTATGGTAGTGAAAGAAAGACCCATCTTTATATTTTATGGAATATAGGGAATTCTTTAGTAAACAATAAACTGAGATCAGGAGGCACAGTTGATCATAGTAAAATATACATTAAATATACATAAGTGAACACCTCCAATGCTACCAATGATCCAAAACTGTCTACATACAAATTTGTAATCAAAGAAATGCATATATGACTTGAGCCAAGCTGGCAAGCAGCTTGACTGCTGCCTTCCTTTTAAAGCAGACCGACCAATCGCATGCTAGCACCTGATTGCCTCAGCCTTGCAAAGAGGGACGGCGTATACCACCGGGGAGCGATAACGGGTTCACTTATGTTGCGGTCGGGCATTAGTGGGAGGGACAAGAGCGGGGGCTGCCCGCTGGCTTCTGCGGCCCCAGCGGAAAGTCTGGCTTTTCCGCTCTCAGAGCAATCAGCATGAGCTGACCTACGGGCGGGAAAGAGTGCCCCTCTGTCCATATTACGCCCGAGAGAGGTTCCTCTGGACTGGGTATCAGATTGCGGTCAGGTGAGTAGGGGAGCCAAGGGAGCAGTAGTTGGCAAGCACTCGAATCAAAATGGGGGTGGGCAGATTGGAAAATGACCTTAGACACAGCTGAACGCACGGTGGATGGAAGTGTGTTAACTGGAGAATTACAAGGCAGGGTTTGCTTTGAAACATTGTCCTCTTTATACTTCATCAATGCATTAGTGTCATTATCAGTAAGGAGAATCTGAACGAAAGAAGGAACCCATCAGATGTACAATGCACAAGAGTGTGCCGACCAGAGAAGGGAAGACTATTTTAAAGAGCAAAGTTTTCCCTCCAGATTTCAATGGCAATATATTGATCTGAGAAGCACCATTAGGCAGCTTGTTTAGGAGACCACCCATTTTTATTTCCAGTGAGTGCCTCCGGAAAAAATCTCCTTTACTTAAAACACTCCAATATCATGTCAAGTTCCCTGTGTGTTCTCCAGTTCAAATAAACCATCCTTTAGTGTGGAGAAAGAAACAGAAACAATTGAACAATAACCCAACTTAATAAACACTGAATATGGATTTGATTAAACCTCTTCTTATGCCAAGTATCGCCCCCAAATATATCAATTATTGATTATGAAAGCTTTCTATAAAGTATGCAAATCTGGTATGAAGTCAACAAAAATAAAAATGGAGACCCGCAATGGTGATATGAAAGAATGATGGGTGAATAAATAAACAAACGAGAAAACTATTTTACTTTTTGTTTAGCATCACAAATTGTTGCTTTCAGATCAAACACACACACACACCCAACCTCCTGCATACACCGTAGACAAACAAGCACTCAGAAACTAGGCCTGTACATAAATCCAAACACTAGTTGAAGAGGGATGAGAGCTACATTTATGTTGCACTAAATATAAAACCAAAGACTGCAAAAGAGCTCATCAGAAATGTGAGGGCTTCCATTTAACAAGCCCCCCTGAGCTAATTTCGCCTTTACCAAAACATCCACACGCAAACTCACGCACACACACACACACACACACTCGCGCACACACACACACACACACCTACCAACTCACTCGACCCACACAGAGCTACTCCTCACGTAACGTGTGTCAATGTCACGAGTAGTCCCGGCTAATTGTGCTTGGCTCGGCCCCCCTTCAGGTAGCTCTTCCACCGCTTCACCACGTCCTTGAAGATGGCGGCGTTGTCTATAGACGCCAGCAGCTGCAGCTGGTTGATGTGCGTGGTGTGGTAGTCCCAGCGTGCCAGGTTGGGCGCCGTGCCCAGGATGAAGTGCCGCAGGTCGTAGATACTGCCCGAGCCCGTGTCATACAGCGGCAGCATGGCCTTCAGGGACTCCATGCCGCGGCTGAACAGCAGGCCCGCCTCCCGGCCTTGCTTCTCGTCCGCCGTCTCCGACAGGTCGTAGAGGCCCAGCAGGGAGAAGATGAAGCCGTTGAGCACGAAGGAGCTGGGCGTGGTGGGGTACTCCTCGTACCAGTCGTACTTGTTCATGAACACTGCCTTGACGCCGTGCTGCGCCGACGCCGTCTTGTAGGGCCCCGTGGCCTTCAGGGCGGCGGCCATGTAGGCCTGGTCCCGGGTGAGCAGGTAGGCCCGCACCAGGGTGGACATGGCCTGCCCCTGCGCCATGGCCGAGTACCACCCGGGCTCCAGCGGGCGGAAGCCCTCGCCCAGCTTGCGCGTCACCATGATGGGCCAGCCGCCGCGCTCGTCTTGGTTGCGCACCAGCCAATCGCTGGCGGCGAAAAAGGCGGCCGTGTGGGCAGTGGTGGAGATGGTGACGTTGTCGACGAAGCCACGCCCATGGAGCACCAGGCGGACCACGCGCCTTGGCATGATCTGGGTGGGGACGGGAGACGCGGATTGGGTGGATACGGACAAAGAATAGCTGGAATCAGTTAACGGTGTAAGTCTGCGACTCACTTCCTCAGCTCGAGGACATCTGAACATGATGCTTGCTGGGCCTCTGCTGCCCGAAGCAGCCACTAAAGCAGGGGAATAAATGGTGCCTGGCTGGCACTTTTTATTTAGCTACCCTGCTCATTATTCAGTTTGCCTTCTTTCACCTTATTTCTAAACGTGTGCAACACTTCCCTATTTTAATTGCTGTGGCTTTGAGCATTCAGCCTCTCCTACAGAGACACTTTGGATAGAAACATCTTCTAAATTACAACAATCAAGCTTAAAAATTATACTGGTGCACCTAGCTTGAATTGAAATAACTCCATTGAACAACTTGGCCAGAACCAAAGCAGGAAACCAAAGCCCTCAGGTTGGACGGTACCTTGGTGGCCTTGACGACCTTGGTGTTGGAGAGCCCTACTCCCTTCCGGAGGTCTGTGACCAGGTCCCGGGTCAGCGTGGACCAGGTGGTGCGGGTCCCAATATCGTACGTGATGTCGCGGTCCTTGAAGGCAATGAGCTGCGTGTTGGTGACGTAGTGGATGACGAAGGGGGGGCCCTTCTCGGTGGTCTCCAGCACCACGGAGAAGCTTCCGTTGGAGGTGAACTTGAGGTCCAGGCTGAGGATGAAGTCCTTGGAGTTGCCCAACGCTAGAGACACTCCCTCAGAGGCATCTGTGGATGCGAGAGGACATTAAGGAAGTGGAACTACGAGACAAACAGGAAGACGAAAACAACCTTGTTCTTAGGATCTCTTTGGACCAAAAAGAGGTTGCTTTTAAGATTAGGAGTCATACAGCAATAGCTCAGCTCAATTGGTATGCAAGAGCCCAACTTATCTCTTGATAATGCGCTTTCAAGCCATCAAAATCTATTCTGTAGGCAAACCTTAATCCACACTGATCACATACATTCTGCAAACGTACTAGAACATTTCAGGAAAGACACTGTCAGAACCTTGTCAAGTGCGATTTCCTTTAAGAAAGCCTGGCTAACGGTGGCTGCGAGCATAAGATCGGAGAGAGAGAGAGAGAAATATGGTGTGTGTGTGTGTGTGTGTGTGTGTGTGTGTGTGTGTGTGTGTGTGTGTGTGTGTGTGTGTGTGTGTGTGTGTGTGTGTGTGTGTGTGTGTGTGTGTGTGTGTGTGTGCAAGCAAGCGCGCGAGACTGAGAGAGCGAGAACCGGACAGGTAGACAAGTCCCTCCTGGGATGACAATACAGAAGTGTCAGTGTGCAATTGGGCTTAATTAGATGGATACCAGACTCGCAGAGGAGAGAAGAGACAGGGGAGGGAGGAAAAAAATACGAGCAAGAGGGCAGAAGAGAATATGGAAGATAAAGTGACAATGAAAAGCAACTGGCAAGACGGTGTAAAGTAGAAATGAATGCAGCTCTCATAACATCAACAATTCTCCCATTAGCATCATCCCTGCATCCATTCCCCAGACGACAGAACACATTGCTCCTGCCCACCGTATGTTCTCATCCTGTTATGTGCTCTAATGACTCGGGCCATACCATGCATGTGCTCGGTATGGCCGTCTATGGCTCGTCTGACATAAGAGCACAAAATGTATCTGCAGATGGAGACCTATTGAGCATTTCTTCTGCTGTTCAAAGACGCTTGCCTTATTACCCGTATTGTGACGCGTGTGTTGCTGCTGATTTGTTGCTGTATACCTCTGCCAAAAGCTCTCCCTGGGCCATTCAGTTGATCACTTGGGTTTTTCTTGAACTCATTGGATGAAAAGAACGGACTGCCCCGCTTAACTTGTCTGCTCCGTGCCCCTCTATAATCAAGCCATCAGGGCTCCCTGAGGAACCTGGGAGTCAAGGAGGCGAGTTAGCAGCACAAGTAGCGGAGGGTGGGCGGCAGCAGAGACAGCGTTCCGAGCCACAGGCAGTCCCCATGGAGCCAGCAGCGGCCAACCAAATGAGCCTGCTGTGGTGTAGTGTGTGTGGGGGGCAAATGAAGGATCTCCCCAAAGAAGAGACAGAGCAGCAATGAAAAACCATGAAGAGGAGTCGGAGGGAAACATTTAAAAGGGCAGTGGAGAATAGAGTTAAGAATAGGTAGAAGAGGGCAAAGAGAGGTGGAGGCAGACAGACAACCTGCCAGGGGCCTCTGGTCGACTCTTTAATGCACTCATAAATCCATTACTTAAGGCAATCCACAGAGTAAGTGGATTTGTACTGCGGCCCCACGATTACCCGGACATCAATAAGGGATGGGCCAGGAGCAGACCAGATCCCATCTTCCCGACATGGCGCCCGGTATGCTTAGCAATGAGGGACGAGACATATCTGCGTGTGCGTCTGCGTGCGTGCGTGCGTGCGTGCTTGCGTGCGTGCTTGCGTGCGTGCGTGCGTGCATTTTCTGCACCTGTGAGCTGATATGAGCAAGAAGAAAAAACGCACGCACACTTCCCAAGCAGGCATGCAAATGGAAATGCGTGTATGCGATAGTGGCATTAAGCCATGGAGTTAATTAATTCAGGGGTTGCGCTGTCTAACCTCTGCAACGAGAAAGAGGCCATAATGGGTACCAACTATTGTATCTCACTACCGTCTTAAGGTACAGCATCTGGTACATCCTTGCTAACTATCAGGACAGAGAACATTGCAAGTCTAGCAGCAAAAAAGTGGGTGCAGAATAAAAAGACAAGGCACAGAACGAAACAAACAAAAGTACGAGCCAAAAATCTAGGATTTGAAAGCGGCAACGCAGAATACTACAGTGCACTTAAGTGGATTTTGGGGGACTTCAGGGCTTTTTTCCAGTGGCCAAGAGAGAAAACATGAAAAACTAGATCTCAAATTATGATAAGGGAGGGAGACGGCAGCAGAGACAAAAAGAAGAAACGGGAAAAAAAAGGATGGGAGAGGACATTTAAATGATTAATAATCTCAATATAAAAAGAAATAAAAATAGCATGCAGCTTTTTGATGAGTGAAGTACCATAAGCAGAATTTATGATGAGTGCAAAACTTGAATCTGATGGAATCAGATGGGAGGAGGAATTGGGCTGGAGGTGGTACTGGTACTGAGAGCCCATGATGGAGGAGGGGAGGGGAGGCGAGGGGAACGAAGACAGCCGAAGGGGGGATCTGTGAGGCGATAATAACGATGGGGAGGCGTTGGGGCAGAGACGGATGACGCGACCAGAAGAGTGAGGGCGGCAAGTGTCTAGGGTGGAGAAATGTAAAAAGAGAAATAAGAAAGATGAAGGAAGCGGAGAGGATGAGGGAGGTTGGAGGAGAAGGATAAAGGAGGGAGGGGGTGGCTGCCGGGTGGATTATAGCTGAGCGTGAGCTCAACTGAAGAACCAAGCGTATGCGAGTGAGCTACGGAGATTGAAAAGAAGAGACGCGGCAATGAGCGAGAGCAGAAACACAAAGAGATGTATATAAAAGATAAAGGATACGTCCAATCGCGGAACATTGAAATTATACGAACCGAAGCGATAGCAGCCGGTATAAAATTGCGGCCATAATCACATTTCTGTATGGCTTCTAGAAGCCACAAGGCCTGCATGTGATTGTATTTGGGTCATGATGAAAACTAATGGACGTGCAGTTGAGAGGAGAGGAGAGGATGTGAGGGGTGTAGGCGGGGCCCCTCCACTTCTTCCACATCATTGTTTCAGAAATAACAGCGTTGGCAGCAGATGGAAAAGAAAAGAAACTTGTTTCAGAGGGGGATTTCTTCGGCAGAGCGTCCTCAATACTGCATGATTGTCTGGCTCGTCTCGGGGTAGGTGAGTAGAATTGATCAGATGGGCGCCAGGTTTTCGCAGCCTTCCAAGGGCTTCCAGGAAGAAGGTTTTCATGACATTTTTAATTGAGTAAAAACGTCTCTGGTCTGTTCCACTCCCCGTCGGGTGCAGACGAGGGCAGAGCCAATCCCTATTTTGCATTACAAGTTTATTTTACCCCTCTTACCCCATAGTTGCTCTCATTGGAGGTACTTAAAAACAATGACAATGATTTAAATTGAATCTAGTACAGATTAACCAATCCATACAGTTAGATTGTCAGCTAAATATTGATACTTACCAAAGGCTGGAATTGTTTCAAAATATCTGCTTTTAATATGGTTTCAAAAAACCTATTTTTTTAAATGTTGTTTCATCACTTTGAATGAAAAAAAAAAGAACACACCCCAAACCTTCCACCAGCACGCTTATATGCTTGTAGAAATAAAGAGCGGAGCCATCCTGGCCTCAGCGGCAGATCGTCAGACTCTGGTCGTGTGTTTGCACCTCCGAGCCACCCTCAGCTGCTGTGTGCAGTCTGCAGGAGATAAGCCCCTGCCTGCCAGGAGGTACGAGATAGATGCGTGGAGGGGGAAACTGGCTTACCAGGGGCGCTGAACTGTCTGACGGCGGTGGCGCGTGCCTTGTCGTGCACGCGGCTCAGGCTGCAGCCCTTGGCCACAGTCCAGGGGGCGCTGCCTGATGCCCGGCCGTCCCGGCGCTGCTCGTCGTCCTCCTCCACCGTGTCATACACCTCCACGCGGGGCGGGTGCTCCGTCAGGTTCTTGCTGTAGTGGCTGAGGCCGTACTGTGCGATCTGGATGGCATAAAAGTAGCCCTGGGGCCCCCACTGGGTGGAGAGGGGCACGCCTGGGAAAAGAGGGGGGGGGGGGGGGAGACAGATATCATTTTTGGTACGAAAACAAAGTGGACCACGATAAAACATTGAGAAGCATTGAGAAACCAAGAGTCAAGCAATGAGGTTCCTTGATCGATTAATAAAATGTATTTAGTTATTTACTCTTTAAAACTATAGATCATAGCTTACAAGTAAGATATTTATCAAGATAAAAAACATTTCAAACATTAGAAACATGGCAGTGCAAAACGGCAGCCTCCGTTGAATAGGACCCAATTTCTATGTAGATATGAACAGATATAAAGGACTCAATCTAAGGTAACGAAAACATGATTCTTATTTTCATGGGTTTATACAGTAATTAAAAACCTAGTAATGTGAATATTGTATTCCATTTCTGCAAAGTCCATTCAGCTATAGGCCACAACAAACTGCACCTTCAACATCGGCCTGTATTCCGTTAAGTTGGTAAAAAGACAGGTAGGTGTGAAGGAGCATACAACTGAACAATGATTGTAAAATATAATTATTATGTATTAGTCAGTAGCTGTAAGAATATTCATGCCGCAGGTTATATCCGTAGCAAATTTATTTTAATGAGCCTCATGGAGCAAGGCTTTTGGAACATCCCTGTTATTATGGATATTTTAACAGAGCAGTGACCAATCGCAATTATTACGATGTTGGTTCTGCAGTTCGTCTACACAAGTAATTGATTGTGTTGTTTGGTTTTTTAGTTGGTTTAATGCACACAAACAAAATCAATTAGACGGAATGAACAAGCAACGGTATACATGTGCCTTAAACCAAATTCCATAAAGGGAAACTCTTCTAATAAGAGAAAATAAAAGGCGGGAAAGAGGTTTGGGGAACCATTAAGGAATAATCATTAAGGGCAACAAAACATTGACACTGGGAGAGGTTAAGTTAAGGTAAAAAGAGACAAAAAAGATAGGAGGTGGTGTAGGAAAAAGAAGGGGAAAATGGCTTTTATATTTTGGCTTCAATAAAAAAACGATCTCTTTCCATAAAATATAATATGAATCTTCAATAGAATGATTTGAATCACATTATCAAACAGAGCAGAATAAAAGCAAATCTGGGAAGAGAAGCTGTATTCAGACTCAATGGGTTTTCTGTGAAAAAAAGTTGGTAAATATCCTAAATGAAACACACTTTACTGCAGAAAGGAATAGCGATCGGAGAGAATGTGCAGAGGTTAGCTCCCCCAGGATCCTTTAAGTCTGGGAACATTAGGATTTCAAGTGGACAAATGTTATGGCAAAAAAAGGGATCCAAATAAATCAGAGACCTTCCCAGACAACACCATCGACCAGCATTAGGTGAGCAAAGCTGCAATGGCAATCAAAATATGCAAATATATATTGCACTTGCACATATATTTTAATATATCTGACAAAGCATGCTCATGCGGTTCTTTGTTTCATTATGATAGTTTGTGTGATTCAGCCAAGATCAGACACATATGGTCGTGCACCAAAAAGTTAGTTTCCCAACCCGGATCCATTTCTACCCACTAACCCAGGGGTCGGCAACCTGCGGCTCTTTAGCCCCTCAGCCGTGGCTCCCTGCAGTTTTCTTAAAAAAAAATAAAAAAAAAAAAAATATATATATATATATATATATATATATATATATATTATATATATATTTTTATATATATCGTCAACTAAACGAGAGGTCGCAATGGATGCGCAATAGCGCTACCGTGAGGGGGGGAGTGAATGACAAAGCTTCGTTGATTTGCAGGTGGCTAATCCCAGTAGGAGTTAAATCTTTAACTGGCATCTGGCATCAGGAAGTAGCCTAGATGCTGCCATTGGCAGGAGGCGGGACATGCCAGTGAGCCGCCAATCAGCAGCATCCACCGTTGACAGCCAATTGCACAAACGAATACTGAGCGAGAAGGGTTTACAGCATTAAAGTTCGTAGTCAAAAAGTTATTTAGCTGTGTTGAATATTAAAGTTTCAGTACGTTATATTTTGATAATAAAGGTCCTTACAGTTTTTTCATTACTTGACTATTGTATCGCTATGCTATGCTATGCTATCTATTCCTTGTTTACATTGCTGGCCACATGACAGCTAAAGATTTAACCATGTAACTCCCTCTCTGACTAATATTGAGTAAACTTACCATGGATAAATCCAAGAAAAGAAAAGTGGCAGAGGAAAATCGAGATTTTAATTCAGCGTGGACAGATTCATTTGCTTTCAGTACTACTGATGCAGGCTTACCTATATGCTTGATATGTGGCGAGAAATTAGCCAATAACAAAAAATGTAATGTTGAAAGACATTTCCAGAACAAACACTCCGCATTTGCTGAAAAGTACCAAGCAGGAGATGAAAGGAAAAGAGCGATTTCGGAACTGCTGCGGAAATGTGAGCAGAGTAAAATTACTTTTAAGAAATGGATCAAGTCTCCAAATTCAACAACTGCTGCTAGTTTTGCGGCAGCTCAGGAGATCGTCAGGTGCGGAAAGCCATTCACAGATGGAGAATACTTGAAAGAGACATTCATTAAAATATCAGAACATCTATTCTCGGACTTTAAAAACAAAACTGAAATTGTTCAGAAAATTAAAGATATGCCTCTCTCTGCAAAAACCGTAAAGGACAGGACCATTAAGATGTCAGAAAACATCACCAGTCAACAAATTAACGACATAAATTCAGCTCCAGCATTCTCCATCGCCTGTGATGAGTCCAGTGATGTGAACGACATTGAACAACTAGCGCTGTTATGCAAATACGTGAACTCTGACGGGCCGCAGGAAGAAATTATTGAGTTGATACCGCTCAAAGGCCAAACACGGGGGGAGGACATTTGTGAGGCTGTGGTGAATTGTTTAAAAGCCAAAAGGAATAAATACCACCAACATGGTGTCAGTGGCTACTGATGGGGCACCTAGTATGAGAGGAACACAGAAGGGGTTTATTACTTTACTTCAGAAGTCGCTGGGTCGAGAGCTGCTGACGTTTCACTGCATCCTGCACCAAGAAGCACTGTGCGCTCAAACATTTCCCCCCGAATGCAAAGAGGTGATGGACCTTGTCATTCAGATAGTCAACAAAATAATGGCAAAAGGGTTAAACCACCGACAGTTCTGTTCATTGTTAGATGAAGTCGACAGCGCATATTCGGATCTCCTGCTGCATAACAAAGTCCGGTGGCTGTCCAGGGGAGAAGTGCTTAAACGGTTTGCGGCTTGTCTGGAACAAGTGAAAACTTTCCTGGAAAGTAAGGGCCTCACCTATCCAGAACTGGAACACCCAGATTGGCTGGAAAAGCTGCACTTCATGGTGGATATGACAGGTCACCTTAACATGCTGAACAGAAGTCTCCAGGGAAAAGGAAGCACTGCCCTTCAGCTGCTGGAGTATGTTTTGGCGTTCGAGCGCAAGATGACAGTGTTTGCCAGAGATGTGGAGTACGTTCTCTCACTTCCCCTCCCTGAGAGAGTTCAAAACGTCACACAACATCAATTGTGAGTACTTGCAGCACACGATCATTGCAATGCAAACTGCATTTGGACAAAGATTCAGTGAGTTCAGAAAGGAAAAAAGCACATTATCCTTCCCCGTCACACCCCTGGACATCGACCCGTCCATGCTGAACATGTCAGCATTCACTTTCGTGAGTCAACCCGATCTTGAAATTGAACTGGCTGACATAGCTGACAAAGAGGTATGGGTGTCCAAGTTCAAAAGTCTGACAGCTGATCTCGAAGACGTCGCCCGTCGGAAGGCTATTCTCGCTCGAGAACACAAATGGAGCGAAATAGAAAACCTTCCCAAACCCGACAAATTTGTGTTTGAGACATGGAATGCAATTCCCGAAACTTATCACAACATCAAGAAGTATGCCTTTGGAGTCCTGTCCATCTTTGGATCCACATACTTATGCGAGCAAATATTTTCTAACATGAACTATGTCAAATCAAAATATCGCTCACGCCTCACAGATGTCAGCCTGCAATCCTGCGTTAAGATGAAGGTCACGTCCTACAGCCCCGACATAGAAAAGCTCAGCAGTGATGTTCAGAAACAGAAATCACATTAAACAGGTGAGGACACTACAATTTAATAGGCTATTATTTTGCACCAAAAAATATATATTTTAGAAACTGAGCTGGTGTGTTATTTTGATTTTTGTTCAGATTCGATGGTTTATTGCTGTGGCCGAGGAAAAATCAAGAGGATGACAACAAACCTATGTTTACCTGTTTAGGTGTTCTTTATGTTTAGACTTATTATAGCCTACTCGTTCTATATGTTTGATTTATTTCAAAGTTATTTCTCCTCTTCATAAGAGTTTGAGGTTTTCCTGTTAGAACAGCAATCAAATGTTCAACAGCTTTCTCTTTGTTGTTTTATAATTTCATGAATGCAACGAACTATGTTCTTTATGTTTAGACTTATTATACTCGTTCTATATGTTTGATTTATTTCAAAGTTATTTCTCCTCTTCATAAGAGTTTGAGGTTTTCCTGTTAGAACAGCAATAAAATGTTCTTCAACAGCTTTCTCTTTGTTGTTTTATAATTTCATGAATGCAACGAACTATGTTTTTTTTTACAGAGTGTCACAGGGAGGGGGTGAATTAAAAAGTTTGCGGCTCCAAACATTTTTTTTTTGCGGGAGATGGGCCAAAATGGCTCTTTTGATACAAAAGGTTGCCGACCCCTGCACTAACCCATTAAAATATTGAATTAATTAATAGTGTGCCTGCCTATTTTTCAACCTTTCAACAGTTTCACTATACGCAATATGTGTTGCTTACCATACCATAACTTCTGACCTGCCTCCAGTTGCACACTAACTCAAGCATGGTGCGTTCACCCAATCGAACAGCACTCCCGCCTCAAAGTAACCAATCAGGGAGGATCAGACACCGATACTTCCCTTTTATGACCAGCACGTTTCTTTCCCGTCATCTTTCGCGTCATCGTTTTGGAGAACTATTATTTGGTGGATTGAGTTATCAGGTGGTGGGTATGTCTTAGCAGGTGCTGGATAAGTCTGTAGGGGCTTTGACTGAGGCTGGGCAGTTCTGTGGCACACATTTGCTCCGCAAACGGCGAACAATGCACAGTTCAGTGGCATTGGAATCCTGTGTACAGGCTTAAAACTTTGGAACTGATTTCGGTTGTGCAAGATAATGTCTGGCCTAGTTTTCTTTTTTTCTATGCAGTCTTTCAGTACAACTTTTCCAGTGCTCCTCTGCGTTCTAGATACAACTACTATATCATCCTCGGACAGGGGAAGAGAGAACTAGGGAGGTGGGGGGGAGAAAAGGCTAGAGTGAGAGAGAATACAGACTTGGTATTGTATCGTTGTGTTACTTGTGCCTGAGCCCGTGCACGCTTACTTTGTACAGTGTGTGTACACACACACATTCTTGTAGAGAGAAATGGGGGGTGACAAAGAGGTGGAACAGGAAGGAGATTTATGGAAAAAAAAATGGTGGTTTGGGAGATAGTGAAGGATGAGCTAAAGATAGAAGTAGCTCTTGATTTAAGATGCTCCTGGTGGGGTCATTAGCTTTTTCTTCTAACCACGGCCCCCTGGCTGCAATGGCTTTTAGGCCCATTGTTTCTCCATCTCATCTAGAACACTTTCTAACGTCTTTAAATCAAGCAGTAGTGTTAACCCTACTGGGGGGGACTCCATCTCATAAAGGAAACTGCATGACCATGAAAAAAATCCATCCTTAAGTGCTCATGTTTGAAACCTTCCTTTACAAATGATTCGCGGGAACCCTTCAGTTGGGCTGCAGCTAAATCGAAACAAGTCCGTTTTTGATTGGTCACGGAGCAAGTCTCAAAGTGTGGTGATTGGCCGCAGTGGCTCGGATCGGGGGACACCAGACAGGATGCACGGTAGGGTCTGGAGATATAGGGAGGGATAGAATGCACGGTGAGAGCATATGTGATGCTGATGGGCTTGTTAAATACATTTTTCCATGTCCAGTGGCCCCGTGTTGTGACCTTGTTTCAGTCCTGAAGTGGTTCTGACTGTGAAAGACTAATTAATGGAGTGCCAATTTCTCGCATGGTAGTTTAAGAGAAACCGGTGTGAGTAGATATTTTTGTACATGTGGTGTGCTAAATAGTAACTAGCCTTAGGCTTAATTTATGGAGCATGACAAATCGTGTCGTACAGGTGCCATCTCTATTTGTGTGTGTATAAGTGGGTTCTGGTATGTGCTTGTGTGTGTTTTTTCTTCCTGAAGAAACAAAAACAAACAAGACTTGAAGAGGCGAGAACAGCTCGACTCCCCACTGAACAGCTCAGAGGAACCAATGGATTGGGCTCAATCCCTGGCTGACCCATTTTCCACCCTGACAATGAACAGCCAAATTGTTTGCTTCATTGCGTCCCCCACCTGTGGTGGGGGACACAATGAAGCAAAGGGAGCACAATTTGCCACCCAGCAGGGCCCTTATTGTGGGGAATGACCGCCCAGTCATCAGCCGAAACCGGAGCATTACACACAAATGAACGATTTGGATTTACTGTTTAGGAGAATAGAGTTACATGCCTTTATTCATTTTTCACCCTTTAAAAGTCAACCATATACCTATGCTAGCATTGGCCTGAAGGGCCTATAGTGAGGCTGACTGAACGTCACATAACTGCACAGATGCTCTTTAGTTTTTGTGAAGGATGTTCTTTGTTTCCAACAGAAGAGCAGATTACAGCCAGTTATTACACTGCCCTTGTGAAACGTCTTAAAAATTGTTCACCATTTAAAAATAGGAAGATAAATACAGAGAAGGATATATCATTGGAAAACAGTCAGAAGCTAACTTCTTCAAGGAAACATGATTCAAAACAGGTGCAGATATTTCAGCACATTTCCTACCATAGGGAACATTTGCAATAATTACATAGGAATTGCCATTCTTTTGCACTGGTTGCCAAGTAGCAATTACCTTGTGGTAGGTCCTTTAATTCCCCCTTTAAGTACTCCTATGTCCGGGTGTTGCTAGCGTCTGCCATTGGTTACTGTGCAGGGGAACAGGCACCAAGACAACCAAAATAATGAATATCTATTAGAGATTCAAGTTAAGTGAGAGGTAAGTGGAAGCCAATATTGATGACTTAAAACTAAAACACATTATTAGACTGCCATTATCTTCTTAAGGAGCAAAATTAACAGCAAAATATTTTTTAACTGGATTGACACCTACCAATTTTAATTTGTATGGCTCAAAAAAAAAATCAAATAAGAAATATAGGTGGAATGGGTGAAATCTTGGCTGCAATTTTTTAATCAAGCATATTTATGGTTCTGAGAAATGCGAGATAGAAGGATAGGCCCGAGTTTATGACATATACCGAAATGTGACTGAATCACACACCCATCAGTGAACACTTCATCAGGTATGCGCAGGAGAGTGAAATCATTACCGGGGTAACAGAAAAGCAAGAACATTCTTTAAACTTTCTCTGTTTAAGTTTCAGCTCTTAGAGGAGGAGAGTGGACCCAAACTTGCGTTTTGACCGCAATACTAAGCAATGAAAGATAAAGGCTTCTCCGGGTGCTTTCATATCAGCTACCCGGGGCACACTTGACTCTTAAGTCTAGTTTGTTTGATAAGTGATAACCCTGTGTACTGTACTTCAGCACGTATCAGCAAACAGTGCCTGGGACCACACGAAAAAGTGGTCTCGAGTAGGTTTCATGGGTTCTGGAGGCTGATATGCATCAGGTGTACCCAAACTGTACCAAAACATGAGGTTGACTGAGATTCTGTACATCTGCGTAGGGGTGCAACATGCACCAATCTAAGCCTCTGAAGTGCACCGCCATCGCTGATAAAGTAGGAAAGCAGGCAGAGGGTTTTTCTTGACGTTTTCTCCAACAAATCAATAACAGTAGGCAAAGTGTGAATGTCAACTCCATTGAATTGAGTTGGGATCTAGAGATCGGCTCGCTTTTTTACACCGGAGCGACAACATAATTAGGGATGCACCAATGTATTGGACGAACATTTGTAACGGCCGATATTCGCGTTGTTGACTGCCATCGGCCTATCGGAAAATAAGATGACATTCACCGATGGCAGTGGCTGATGTTTACATGGCAGATAATGGCCCAGTACGCTGATCTGGTATCGGAGGGGATAGAAATATGATCCGATGGGCGCAGCTTGTCACAAGAAAACAGTAGTAGCCAATTAGTCACATACGCATGAGAGCTAACTGTTGAACAGTCACGTCAGTGGTGTGGCAGTATTTCAACCTTGAAGAAGAAAAAGGCGCAGGCACAGGCAGTTTCCAATGTGACGCTGCCATCTCTTTCAGAAATGTCAATATTTATATATTATAGTGTTGCACGATACCAAAATTATGACTTCGATATGATACCTGCCTGAAAATACCTCGATACTCGATACTGAACCAATACCACAGTGAAAATCTAAAATCTAAAAACATCTGCGATGGGAAAAAAACGCAAAGAAGCCAGTTCAACCCGTACCTGGAGCAGCGTTTCAAAAAACAACAACTAGCCCTTTTACTTTTGGTTTGAGCCATATTTTTGCTTGTGAGTGAAAATGATTAGCCAGCTGATCAACTGCAACTATCAGCTGATCGCGCGCCTGTAATCTAAACAGACTCCCGCCATGCGGGAGTCGCGTAACCATGACAACTGTTCATCAAAATCATTTCAGTGTGGAACATGGATGCAAAAAAATCCAAAAACGATAGTGTGGACGGAGATCGCTTTCATTGCGAATGTGCGTTTTTATATTTACCCGGGTTAGTGAGGACAGTCTCACTTGCTCAGTGAACTGCCTGCTGCTGATGTGGCTGAGTGCAAGCTGAGGGGCACGCCCACTGACTGGCCTCTGCGTGCAAGGAATATGACTGATAGTTGATGCTGCTCGTGTATGTGCAAGTCCTTTAGTTCAGTCTTTTTCTCTTTCATTTTTTCTCCTTTTTTTTAATAAAAGTATTCTTTTTTTTTAATATATATATATATATATATATATTTGGGGTGTGCATTGGCACTGCCCTCACGATTCGATACGATTACGATTCACCAGGTAACGATTCAATTCGATTCTACGATGCATTGCGATGCATCAAAATTCTACTGCACACAATAAGGCACATTTTTCATCAATCATGAGGCAATACAAGCAGTCAGATATAACAACAGATTTTATTGGCTGCTATGTGTTTATTCACTCTCCTGTATGCACTCTCCTGTATCTTTGACATTAATGTCATAAAATAAAATGGTACAGGGTATTAGATATGGCATTTTCAAACCTGAAAAAGAAAACATAGATCACTGCTTTGAATGAGAAATATTTCTCTTCTCTCTGCTTTAGAACCATTTGAATTTAAATTGAGCAATAACAGCCAACTTTTTCCAGCAGTGACCATAAGTGTTTTTTTTACACACAGTAAAATAGCAGCTCTAAGACAAGGCACTTCCTGAACTTTTATCTGTTAGCTGCCATTCCTCCACAACATCCAAGAGTAGCCTCGCCATATGAGCACCAGTGTGGCTCTTGTAAACTGCTCTCGTCTGCAGCACATGACATACAATCTGCCAATCCTCGCTAATGTAATGTGCCGTAATGGTTACATAGGACTCTGTTGCGACTGAAGTCCAGGCATCAGTTGCAACTGCTACACGACTGGCTTTACACATGGATCCCATTACCTTTGCTTTGGTTTCTTTGTACAATGTGGGAAGCGCAGAATCAGTGAAGGTAGCTCTTGTCGGTAGCTTATACCGGGGCTCAATTGTTTTAAGCAGGTGGCGAAAACCCGCATTTTCTACAACAGAATAGGGTCGTAGATCCTTCGCTATGAAGCATGCCACCGATCGTGCGATCCTCTTTGCTCTCTCGGAGTTGTGAGGCAACGTTGACACTAGCGACTCGTCAATTCTTGGCTGGGATGTGTCGACTTTTTGTGTTGTTGTTGTTGATGCCAACGATCAACATGGTTCTTGAAGTTAGTTGCATTGCCAACGTGCTTGATTTTAGAGTGACAGGTTTTACACACCGCGTAAGTCTTGCCTAGTTTCCCATTAACTTCGTAGAATCCGAAATGTCCCTAGATGTCCGCTTTCCAAGCTTTGGGTGCGTTTTTAATTACCTGTCTTTCACGGTCATCTCCCTCCGCCTCAGCCATCCTTGGTGTTGTTGTTGTGCTAGCTAGCGCCGCCGCTTAGATTGTACTTCACAACTTTATTGTCCACTCGAGGCCCGCAAATAAACAGCAACATAATCGATTACAGCACGTTGCCGCATCGATGCTGAATCGTGCATGCCCTGCATTGCGATGCATCGCCGAATCGATTATTGTTGACACCACTAATATATATATATATATATATATAGAAGCATCGATGCTAAAAAATTAGCGTATCGTATCTTTTTTTGCGTGAGGGTATCGTGATACCTTTCGAGTATCGGTATACCGTGCAACACTAATATATTATAAAGTAAATTTACACTGTTGATTAACAGGTAATATTGTTTTGTTAGTGAGTCTGAACTATACAATTACAGAGAAATATAAAATTATTAAGGAACTAAGGAAGGATCTTCCCCAAAGAGCATGCAAATCAGTACCTTAGTTCACGTGTTCACCACCCAAGGGCACCCAAATTAGGAGCTCTTTGAGCAAATCAAATTCAAAGGCTGGACTATCCCTATCCAAAAAGAGAAGGGAAGCCGCAATGGACATAAACAGTGCTTCAATCAAAGCACTCGATTTCTCCTGCAGCCCAAGTCTTGTTAAGATCCCATCAAATCAAATAACTTACCATGTAATGGAAAAGGTCCTTTCATGTCACAGAGCTGCTCAATGCTTAGGGAGACTTGGTCACCTATTGTGATGGATTGATCAATAATTCCAATGGGAGATCAAATAGATTAGGTGGATTCCATGTCCATTCCTATTCAATCAGTGTGTGCGATTTCCAACAATCAATTCCAATTTAATTTATTAAATGCATACTCGCTGACTGGGCATTATTCACCGCAATGACGTTGATTACCTTAGGCTTTATTTCAGGGTATCGCTATGGCCCGAGGTAAATAAGTATTAATGAACCCAGGTCTCATTGGATTAAACAAGTGTACTTCGGTCAAAAACAAGCCCTCTCCTTGACACACACACACACACACACACACACTCAACCTCTGCAGCACAGCTACAAACGCACACTTACGTACAAAAACCAGGGCAGTGGTTGACATAGAATACTTCCTTAGCCTCTAATTCTAACTTCTAAGAGCAATCACAGAGCAGGGGACGATCAAACAAATGACTGGATGTACACTTTGCAATGCCAATTAAATAAATACTCGTGCTTTCCTTGTCAAAGAACAAAAATGTATGTTGCCCATTTTCTCTGGTTAAATACTAAACTGGTTAGATACTAAACAGCTCTTGATACTATTTAAACTTGTTTAAAGCAAACAACTGATTTTTGCCCGGTTTTGAAGTCGTGCAACACAAGGAGGTCCCTTACTTATCTACTGCAAAGCAGAACAACCCCTCACCTTCCACGCCGCTGATGCACTTGACGCGGTCGCGGACTTCCACGTTGTAGCCCTCGAAGGACATGAAGACGCCATCCGGGTGGTAGGGTTCGCGCTGGGCGTACACCTTGGAGTAGCTGTGCTGGAACTCGAAGCGGTCGTACCCGTCGTGCTGCACCACCTTGCCGTACACCTCAAAGTACTTCTCCATCCAGCTGAAGGGCAGGTAGACCTCGCTGCCCTCCCGACGCCCCTTGATGGTCACGTCGTCGTTGACCAGGCAGTCGATCTCCTCGTAATTGACCCACCCGCCCGCGACCGGGAGGGGCTCCGGCAACTGGGGGGGCTGCTGCTGCTGCTGCTGCTGCTGCTGCTGCTGGCTGGTGATGCTGGCATCGCCCGCCTTGGCGCTGGGTGCGACGGGGGGAGAGCGGGGCAGGAAGCGCAGCGGCACGTCGCTGGAGCAGCGGTTCCACAGCAGCACGGTGATGAGGGTGAAGAGGGCGCAGATGACGATGAGGGTCTTGTAGTTCACCCGCGCAGCCAGACAGCGCATGGTCACCGCTTATCCCTGCATAGGGAGAGCTGCGTTAGTAGTGCCCAAATAAGTACGCCGCTGGAGCGAATTCACTGTGTACCGGATCGACAGGCGAGATGGGAACACATTTTAGAATGTGCTTAGCGAAAAAGAAAAAAAGATTAATTAGCGTGCCGTCAGCCATGTAGGCAGGCAGCCTGGGATGCGGCTACGGAGTAGGTCACTCACAGATTGGTCTCACCTTTTAAATGATAGTGCACAGGCAAACAATTCACTGGAACAACAAGACACAGGGAAGATGTGTTGCGTCAACCTGCCAGGTATCAGAACTAAAGCAATTGCATTTCAGTGGAAAGTAAGAAAAAAAAAAATTGCATCTGATTTATGGCTGTCTATTTGGTCATGAGTCATTTATCTATGTGGATGTCAGAGGCGCATATTTAGAATAGATGATCTTATTGCAGTAACATAATATCCAAACATACTCTATCCCCTCCTACAAAGGTGCTTTCACCAACCCAATACATAAATAGCCTTTTAAATATTTTTAAAGCCACTAATGAAACCCTGCCGCGCAATGAGGATGTGCTTTGGTTTGAATGCACAGGGGTCCAGCGACTGCAAACAGAGCAGTTTCTGATATTAAAACCTATTGACCTACTGATATATTTTCATAGGGAATGATTCACAAAGGACGAAAGGTTCACATTCACAATCATTCAAAAAATAACAATCCAAGAATGCCTATGTGCTTTGACCATCAAACAACATAAAGGTCAGATGTTAACTACAGCTGGTCATTGACTAGGACGATAAAATACAAAGCGTTGGCAACCAAGGCTGAGCTCTGCAAACACAGAATAATAAAGTTATGATTAAAGTTATAACTAATCAACATTTAAAGTCTGTGTGAGTCCAGAAGAACAAAGGTCTGATTCGACAGGCACTGTTAACGGCGTCTCGCACATTGGCATAGTTCATGCCTGCCATGTTGGTATTGATTTTCATAAGGCCAGTGAGAAATCAATAAACAAAATGGGTCCAACTCCTCCCCACACTAATTACACCTCACCGCTGCTGAGGGAGCTTGCAAATGCGTCATCGACAGACACTCCCCCAAGCTCATCGCAATGGCTCAGCTTTGGCCAGCCACAGCTTAAAAGGTCAATGCGATTAAAGCGTGCTAATGGGACAATAGGGCCGATATGCCATAGCAACAAAGTCAAATTATAATAACTGTGGCTTCCATCACAAATAACACCAGGAAATGTAGTCTAGGAAAAGCTACAGCGTGACTGATAATCTACTAACGAGCATCTAATTAGATAAATAAGCAGCAAATTAAAGCATCAAGCTGTGGCAGGACTTCGCCTATGTAATACAATATGAACCGTGTAAGATGTATATTACAATTCAAATGTCCTACAGTTTTCCCTGAAGCCCAAGAATGAAAAAAAAAAAAGTAGGGCTGCACCGATCAAGATTTTATAGGCCGATCCCCAACACCAATCTATTTAATGTGTCAGCCGATCAGATAACGATCACATTTAAATAGAATTAAACAGATTTAAATAGTGAAACATATATTAATAGAATGTTTCTTATAGAAGTCATTGTGTGCTGATTAGGGCTGCTTGATTATGGAAAATGAATCATAATCACGATTATTTTGGTCAATATTGAAATAATGATTATTCAAACAATTATTTTTGAGTTTGAAAACATGATGTATTTCAGCATGTCTCTCCCAAAAAACCTTTTTTAATTGGTAACTTTGAAATTTCGCCTTAGAAAAAATACACAAAATCAAGGTCAAATACAAAATGTTCAAATCTAAAATAATGTACACATATGTATCCAGCTATTCTGCACTTTCTAGAAAACTATTATATTAGTTTCAAAATTTGATTAATCACCCCACCCTAGTTCTGATTATATAAAGGGTTCTTAGTGAGTGTTATATGAAAGTTATTGTTAATTTGTTGAGCTTAAATGTTGTTGGGTTTCCTCCAATAATTTACATCAAAACAGAGCACTACAGAGTTTAGTTTGGACTTAACTAAAATGGAGCTTCCCATTTTTCTCACCGTTTCTGTAAAATAAGATTTAAAGGAATGTGAATAAATTAAACATTGTTAATTAAGGATAAGGAATTGGTGAGATTACTGTTTATTGGAATGAGTCTGGCCCTAACACTCTCAATCGCGCACTAAAGGCAAGGTGCTATTACGGACCATAGACTGTATGGATGATACACATCCAACAAAGATTTAATCACACATATGATCAAATGTACGCTCTGCAAGTAGCAATATTCACAGGCAGTGAAAATGAGGACTACTGGGAAGCAGCAGCTATTATCCTACTAAGCTCTGCATAACAAATAATGACAGACGGCAACATTTGCGTGTAGGCTACAAGGGAGGTGCTTATATTTGTAGCCTACTTTCTTCCTGCCTCCTGTGATGTGGCGCAAAACCATTATCCAGATACACAACCATGTTCACATAGGCTCCCTTTACACCAGGGTAGGGCCACTGGCGGCCTGCAGGCCCGCATCCTCACTCAGTGCAGCCTGCCGATAACTAAATATTTAATATAAAAAAAATGTTTGCTTAGAATCAGTAGTCAAGAAAGATTTCAACTTAAGTCGCCACTAGAACTACTACAACTGTACTGAATACAATGCTAGTTGTTGCACTTAATGTTGGGCCACTGTTTTTCAGTTTTGTGCCATCATTGAATTCTGATTCATGTGTATGGTTGTTGTTCCTTTTAAAACAAAATTGTTGTATTTGTCGTTTAACAAAGTAGACACGTTAAAAATGAAATAGATGAATGCATGTTGGTTCAATTAACATAGGCTATGAATCTGAATGAATTTTTAGGTAGTGGCCATCCCCAAAATGCACCTGAATGCAGGAAATGACATATGATATAATGATGTAGGACCCCCTGAGGACCCCCTGACCCCCCGTTCATGACTACACTAATTTAATGACCAGCCTTTTATTATTGTCCTTCTCAACACTCTCTGATCTCACTAAAAGGCTAGCAGCACGAAATCAAGAGATATTTACAATAGAAAAAAATGTGCGATTAATCGCGAGTTAACTATGAGATTAATGCAATTAATCACGATTAAATATTTTAATCGCTTGACAGCACTAATAAAAAATAAAAAAAACATAGGGAGAATATGACGCCTTTTGAGATGCAGGCTGGTTATTGTATCCTATAACCCAATCAACAAAAAGCTTTTTCTATGGTTAAGTTAAGTGTACCTTTATTGTGTGTCAAGATTAATTATGTTGAAGGAAGATTACATTACTGTCTCAGTTACTGAACCTCAAGGCGGCACGTCGCGTACACAGTCATGTGATTGACTCCTGCAAAAGCCAAATTTCAAGCTAAAAAACGATCATGTGTTTATGGCGTATATCGGCAGATAATGATCGGTGCCCGATCGATGGGTGCATCTCTACTAACTATTGATGCGGGTTTTCCATTTCCTTTTACTTTTGGCTGTTTTGAGCAACAACAAAAAATAACTCCCCTTTGGCATATTTTTCTACTTTGAAAAACAAGAAAAATGTCACAACAAAAAAAGTCCTTGAATTGATATTTTCAGAAATGCCAGCATGGTGGTAAGATGAAAGATGGGCCGAGGCTGGGAACGCTGGCACTGCTGAGAGGGCAAGGAGCTGGGGCTATAGGCTCAGCTCTCATCAGGATATGCAGGGGGCCACCTTGTCACAGAGACGGATCACAGATAATTGGCTCTTTTTGGGGTGGCTTTGCTGCCATCCTTCCGTTCGGGCTTGAGGCACAATGGACAGCAGCTCGGGCTATTCTGCTCAGGGACATCTTGAATGCCTAGGGTTTATAAACAGCATTGCCATGCAATGCTAAACAAAAATAGCACAATGTTTCCTATCTCTACACATCATGTGAATCACATTAGCCCTTCAAATATTCTGGTGTTTTCAGATGGACATGTAGAGATTTAAAAAATAATATATTCTGGACTGTTCCTAAAACTGTTTAAGAATCCCAGGCAGGCCAGCTGGATTACAATGAAACACAAATGTGTTTTAAATCCCACGGACAAGACAGTATTTGTATAGCTTACAGTGCATTTTGACCCAAATCCACTTATATACATTTGATATGGCTGGGCCACTGTAATATCCAGTGGTGATCGTCTCATCTCTGTAAGTTTGGCTGCACTGTAATCCCTTTGGTAATAACTTTAGTATGGGAGGAAAAGTACACTGAAATGCGGTCACTAAAAATAAAGACAACAGCTGGACAGAATGTGGAGTGCAATCCTGTTGCAAGATAAAACAAATGTCCTCTAAAGATTAAGGCAAAATAACGACAACAAAAAATAATTTCTGAATAATGTCATGGTTCAGGAAATTGGAAGAAAGAAATAGCCACTTTTGACAAATTCAAATGCCTTTCAGAAAAGATTTTTGTTTACGATGGCCTCAAAGACAAACTGGCAATTTCAGTTTACTTATTACACTGGGGATTCAGACATTATTTTATCATCCTTACAGTTGCTCACTTATAGTCGGGTGGAGAATGCCAAGGCAAAGAGATACCATAGATTTTCTAGACTTTCACTTTTTGATTAACGACTATTTGTCGAGTCCTCAAGTCCTCAGCCATTTGCCATAAGCCATTATCAGCGCAAATGATGCGCTCAAAACCCAGATGCAAACATCTGAATACAACAATGAACCGGTTACATAACAAACTGTGAAACTGTGCTCAATTAAAATGGCTGGCTGCACAATGTTTTTCATATATTTATTGAGCCTGGCATCTGGAGGCTAGTGACTAGATACTATTTTTTCAGAAACAAATGGATGTTCTTGCTCAAAACAACTATACAGAGGGACATTTTATATTCTGTTATTCTCGTGGACTGAGATGAGACAGGGCTAAAATAATATACAGCTACTGGTGCAGGCCTACAAGGTGTCCAGAGTCTAAAATAGTCTCCTTGGGATTCTACTCAAGGGCCTCCAGCCTGCCACTGCCACTGAAGAACTTAGGTCCATGAGATGCACGTTGTTCTACCTAGCAGAGATATTAACCATGTCCGAGGGAAAGGGCACAGGCATTAAGCACTATGCATGTTCCTTGAAGCTGGGACATTTTGGGATCTTTTTTTTTCTTTATATTGGACACAAATCAGTTGCTCATTAAGCTTGTTCTCTGCTCTATTGGACTGTTCACAACATCAATGGTGTCAATGAACACCTTCAAATCAGTAAAAAAAAAAGTCTAATCAAATAACAAAAAGGATAAAGACACAATGAGCCCCAGGCTACTGGTGTTACAATATAGGAGATGTTTATCGAGTATGCATCATGTTCCAGCATGGTGCACATAATGGCACTAGGACATTTTGATCACAAAGCTACCAAAGATTCTCAGATGAAAAATGTGAATAAGAAAATTGGCAACAGAAAATAAATTAATATGAGGTTCTTGGCTGAGCATTAAAATAGGAACTGAACACCGTTCTACACACTACTGGTGTGTATTTGAGGCATGCTTAGTACAGAGATGTGTTGAAAAGACGCTTTTAGAAGCATGGAGAATGAAACCGTGGCATTGATCCAAAGTCAGGGCCAAGTATAAACAAAGCAGGCTGGGGTCATGAAGCAGGCTGGGGTCATGAAGCAGGCTGGGGTCATGAAGCAGGCGGCCACAGAGGCCCGGATTGTACACAGCTCTTCTGCACAATTTCTTAGGAAGAGAACCACTGGCCAGGACCCTGATCGCGGTTAGCTTGTAAAGCTAAAGTCAGACAGCAGCTGTGATGAATTGTTAACATATCAGGCATCTCTGGAAGCCCTGACAGCTGCTTCATGAACTACAGTGACTGATCCTCTTGCTGGCTCAGGGGTATTTCATTTCATCTTGGGTGTGCGTTTTAAGATGCCAGCTTGGGACTGTCAACGAAACAAATACAGGAATATAAATGTTTTTTCTCCCTCGAGGAAATTGCCCTTTAATGCAACGATGTCAGCCAACATTTAATATAGAAGGATAGTTTTGGTTACGTAACCAAATGGTTGATTATGCAATTTACGTAAAACTTAAGAGTATTGTGCCAGAATGAATAATACAAGCAGAATTTGCACCACTAAGTTTTCTGGACACTGAAAGAGCAAATGACTAGATACTTTTACACTTCTGAATTGTATGGAGACAAATTACACACACAATCACACACACCCCTGAATGTGTTAGTAAAATGAAACCGTACTTCCTTCTGAGTGACCTTTACTCTATGTTGCCTAGTAACCTTTCACTGCGCCCGACGCGTGACAAGCCTCAGTGTAACCTGTCTGAACATGTGGCTCCCAGGGCAATATCCAGCTCAGGGATGGGTGCCAAAGAACACTGCTGGCCTCTGGTGTAAAAAAATTAACAGCAGCCATCATCGTCATAAGGGGGCTGGGAGTGTAGAGATGCCCTTGGGGGACTGGAAAACAGCAGAATCCAGCTTACATGTGGCGCAGGTGTTCTTGCCCCAACTAGACCCCTGACATTTACACTGTTCTCCTCCGCAGGTGTAACTCAGGTCACGGTTTTCCGACTGAGCACTCCGCTAGTTGAGGGAGAGAAACACAGAGAGACTGCGTGAGAGGGTGAGAAAGCTAAAGAGTGTGATAGGGACGGGAAAGCGAGGCTGTGAGAAGGATTGGCTGTAGAAATGCTAATTGGAATTTACAACATGTCAAGAATATGATATCAAGACACACACACACACACACACACACACTTTTTAAATAGTTACAGAAAATGGCCAACAGAGCAAGGGCATACTGTTTATTTGATACAATTAGCTCTGACCCCAAGTTTACCATTGACATATACTAACTATATATGGTCTAACTATATTGCCTACTTCCCATAACCTATGCATTTCTCGACTGTACCGCAAGAGTATGACTGCTATTGATGTCTCAATAGCACATTCCTCTCAGCCAGGCTAATGGAATTCACATTGCTATGGAACACTAAATTATGCATACATCTATGTATAATTCTGTTTATAATAGTGTGTGTGTAATAACCCTGTTTATACTACGAATCCACCACCAACGATCCAGCACATACAAAAGTTGCCCCAGGCTACACAAGTGCTGGTAATGTAGGTTTCAGTTACACAGCTGATTGCCTTGACAACAGCAAGCAGGAGGCCAATAATGTATGTACTTTGCAATGGACTGGGCTCAGGTGGGGAAAACAGCTGACCGGCCACTGTCACAGCAGCTTGGAGATATTTCTGCACTTCGATAATTATTTCCACAATAGTTTGGGTTGCTATAGTTCATAAACATTGAACCACAGAGGGATATTTCATGGCCTTGTAAAAAAAAATGTGATTGAGAACACAGTTTCTTCAGTTACTTTACGTTTATATATAAGATTAAGCAAGCCTCAAGTTTAAGTAAATGAAACATCTTTGTTTAATCAGGTCCAAGACCTTGCAAATACAAAACTTGGTGACCATTTTCAAAAGCACAAATTCGCTATATATTAAAACAGCCCATTAAATGAACATGCATTGTTACAACTAAAGGTGGATATCCTGCATAAGGCCATGTGTTGATTTGGAAATTTACAGCTCATTTGCTGAAATGTTGTTGCATTTTTAATTACGTCAGGTCTATCCCACACTCGACTGCATTGCAGTGCGAAAGAAAAAAGAAAAGCAAAAAATTGTATACATCATATCTTAACAAATGTGTTCATATACAGCCATAACAGCACATTTATTACAAAGCAATTACTATTCATGAAAAGTGTAAGAGATGGGAGAGAAGGATGAATAGACAAATCAATTGAGGAACATGATTAAACAATGTATGGAATTGGCTGGCAGGAACTTATAAATGCCTCTCAATCTGTATTTCTCGAAAAGGAGATCCAGCCTGACTGAGCAATGCTCAAAGGTAACGCAAGCTCAGTTGCCTAGGGCAACCAGATCTGGGGCACTGTCCACAATTTTGCACGGTTTTGTTGCCACTCTTGGCAACTTTACGTTCCCATCAAGATTAGGAAATCGGAATAAATTAAAGCGACATTTATGAAATGCAACCATTGTTATGAATTTATATATTTTTTATATTGCCAATAGTTTCTTTACAAATTAGGAACAATTAATCCATAAATGCATATTTGTATATTACAAAGTTCTTCCCCTCTAAATTTAAATATAAAACATGCATTGTATAAATAAGAATAGCACTGTTTTTGTTAATAGCGTCACCAAAGTTCCACACATTTCTTAAAGAATAAGATGAAAACGATATTCCTCCCCAGATCATAAGAGTATTATTAGGGACTGTACAGCTGAAAGCTGTATCTGAACATTATACATATGCAACAGTTCCTCAAAGTGTAAGGAGGAAATAACTGATAAAAAAATTGGAATGCATCTATCTTGAAGTTCCCTAATTTTCAAGGATACCAACAGTAGTCCAAATTCAGCTTGCACCAAGGCTACATGAATTACAGATCTTTATGTTTGTGAAAATCGTTGCGGTACTGACCTTTAAAACATTCACCAAGAAGCTGGTAACTAGCTGGACATGCTGTTGAACAAGGCCCCAGCAGGTCTTCCCAGCAGGTCTTCACTGGTCACACTGGTCTCTGCCCGCGGCCTCTTTGTTCTATCTGTTAAACAGACAAGGGATAAGTTATTAGATGGGTGATGTGTGATAGATTATAGACGGTACAACAATCCTAAAATCAAACCCAGGTAATCTGTCTGATTTGCCCAAAACAAGTAGTAGTTTCAATACATGAAAAAAATAATTGCTATTGATCTAGTCTATAAAAATTACCAGCAGTGATTGAAATATAAAATGGTGCATCCATAAGAAAACATGAATAAGGCAACATCCACAGGCATAAGTAGTCTGCAATGAAAAGGAAAAAGGCAAGCATTGTTTGCCAATTGTTACGAATTTTGAAATCATTGGATATTTTGGATTGTGGATCATTTTCTACTCCATTTACAAGCCTTCCTCCTACTGTTCACATTAACATATAATCGTCTCTCGAATGGAATGTGAAGTACTAGGGAAAAGGGTGAATAAAGTTGTTAAATGAAGTGACAATTTAAGTGTAATAATGTAGAAATGTTATAGAGTGGATTTTGGAATCATAGAAAGCCTCTCATGCTGGCATAAATCTGCCAGTGTCATCATTAGGAATAATCAAAAGCTGTAGGGTTGCACATTTATTGACTACACAGTTTGACATTTGAAGCCAAAATTTAAAAGGAGTGACTTTGATTAATTTACATGTACACAAGGCCATTTGGCTGAATATATGCTCCTGTGTCGTAGCCAATCTGCTCTTTGAGTAAGTTGCCCATTCATTCGACAAATACCTTAACCTATGGGAAATGGTATCAAGTAGAAGAAAAAAAGTGATTGATGGCCCTGGGCAGCTAAGCAGCTTTTCAACAAAAAAAATATTTTGCAAAACAAAAATGAATGATGTAAATGCATTTTGACTGAGGCAAATGTATACCCTAAGATCAATAGTTTATTGACTGAAAAGGCACTGAATGTATAATAAGTGTTGAGAAAACAAAAATGTATAATTCTAGTGTTGATGAATTTAAAGCCATTCCTAAAGCAAGGTCACTAATGTGGTGATAATCCATCACAGCCAATGTGCATGGAGTGACAGAGGGGATACTTTACACAGCAATTCATCTCTCCAATATAAGCTTACAAACAGCTCCAGTTAAAAAGAGGCTGCTAAACTAAAAACGGTGCTACATCAGAACCTCAGACAACGCATTGATCCCTCTATGAAATAGTGTTATTGACAAAGCACTAAAATGAAATATTATAGTTGATTGCATCTGGAATCACAGAAGTGTTTGCCTGAGCGACTGCAGTTTCTCACACTGTTGGAGAATGAGAACGGAGGAGTTAGGTGACGATGAATGCACAGCTTGGGGAGATTGTATTTGTCTATTCATGTTACAAATTGCTTATTAGCATTTGCATGACACTGAAGAACATGGATTCTAAGATTCCAACAGAAGAATAGAAAAAAATTGTCCTCATTCAATAAGGAAAGCTGCTGGACTGCTAAATACAATAAAAATAAACCAGTTTTGTTCTTCATTCAAACTTTTCCACAATTTGAAACAGGAGCAATTTAACTAGTCTGCAAAGCCGGCAAATCCTTTGGTGCACTGCTAATGAGAAAGCGGCTTGTCAAGTTAGTATAGGAACACTATTGGCTTTTAGGTCATTCTGCACCATCAAGCCCAGCTCCATTTGATCAAATGATCGCATCATTTCAACATAGAGCAGCATTTGATGACCCGCTGCTTCTCCCATGGACTGATGTAGGGTGGTTAACTTTGGAGTGTCTTTTTATTGTCCCTCAACGTCATTTAGTCCCTGATAAAGCATTGCACCAATGGCAGACATGATAAAAACCTGTGTATCTCCCCTTCAGATGCTTCCATTTATCCAACCACTGAACCATCAAAGCAGACTGAAGCCATTACAAACTTTATATCTGATAGTTACAATCAACATTGTTTTAACTGTGAGCTAAATAGAGTATCCCATGGGAATAAGAGGCTGTCGACTGAAGGACAGCCCACACACACACACACACACACACACACACACACACACACACGAAAAAGGATTTAAACTGCTTCGATTGGCTTCAGGTCAGCACCTAGAATGTATACACTTGATAGTAGATATGGTGCGGTTTAAAAAAGGTACGTGTCATGGAATTAGACCAAACTTTGACTTTTGTTCAACTGATTCTTTATTCTCCCGTCTTGACATGAAAATAAAAGGAAAGGAACTGGCTAGAGGTTCATCGAGCATACTGTACAGCAGGGTGCCATCCATCACAGAATAGATGTTGTGGAACAACATCACATGATCTACAGCCTTTACAATGCATCGAAATCTGAGGTTTTTTCAGGTTGGAAGAGGAGTGAATCTCACGCTGCTATGGTGATTATTGGTGACTGTTGTTCTTACATAAGTAAATTAAACAAAGCACAACTCTAGGACAGAATGAAACACCTCAAAGGGCATTACAAGTTCTACAATCACATCCAACTTACGCCAAAAAAATGACAATAACAAGTAACAAGACATTCCTCTACAACCCAAAATAATATCTCTGCTGAGACTACCACTAGTTTCTTAGCCTGTGGGTTCGTGGGTTGATGTTTGAGGCAGGGGTACAGCAAGCAGCTGGAAGGAGGAAGCAGAACAGCCGTGCAGAATAGCCTGCAGCGGGTCACTCCTGCTTGATCTGCTTAATGCCTGCTATCTGAGCACTCCCTGAGCAACGTGGCACCCCCTCTGGATGTCTCACCCTTCTCCCACCAGGGCGAACATCTGGAGCAACCCAGCATGCAAGTAGGGGCCCCACACCCACACACGGAAATTTTGGGAAAAGAACAAGCCGCTTAATGAAGAAGGGAACAGAGCAGAAGCGTAGATTAGATTGAATGAACAGGAAGCTAAGCTACACTCAGACACTGTTAAGGGGGATTAGCTCCATTCTTCCATTAGTTGTGCACTGAGAAGAAACCATCTTGGCCTTTGCTTAACACAAATCGACCCTTCTTAAGCAACCAATACATATGAATCATGAACATGGACTTCACAACTCTCTCCCACGAATACATATTAAGTATTAGGCAGAGGACATAACTTTTTGGACGGTATTGGACCATTAAATATTCCGGACACTTCTCATTTGCTGCCAGCCTGACACAAGTAGTTATCTATCAGGACTTGGAGCCAGTGTGTGGTGAAAAGAGAGATGGAGACCCATCTGGTGATCATTCATAATGCATTCATTTTCCTTTGGGAGTTGAATGACTGGCCAAACACGCTCACAGTGCCCATGCTGCCAGGGTGCCAGTAATCGTTGACCATCTGATGCACAAAACACTGTCCAAGAATCTTGAGTTTGAAAAGTGAAGGAACAAATAAACTGCAAAGTATGCTCAGATTTGGCCATGCTTGTCCATATTTTTTTAGAAACCCTGATCATGTGTGCACAAGATTTGTGTCACACAAACTTTGAATTCAGATATCAAATCAAAGACAAGCACAAACCTCTACAACCGAGAAAGTTATTTAACAAAGTATGGTTTTATTTGTCCAACTAAAAACACAAATCCTGCGTTCCATTTGGTAATGGTCTTACACCGGCCAATACATACACCCATTTTCAGTCAGTCATCGTCACCCAAACACCAGCTTATGAACCAATATCCCCAAGTGGGAACAGCTCAAGACCAGAAGGAAAAACAATCTTTGATACCAAAGAGAATCAATGAGGCAACAATCACCCCTCTATCTCAGTGACAGCAGCCAGATATATACTCTACACCCAGGGGTACTATGAATATATGTACACCAATCACTTCCCACACACAAACTGTAGCTGTCATTTTTGTCATAGGGAAATAAACACATGGGTAAACAGCTGAAAATTCTTGCCTGGAAGAAAATCCATGACACAGAGGACTTCCACTAAAGGAAGTATTCACTAGACTGGAGTTGCACTGGTTTGTGGCTTTGGATCATTTGTAACCAAGCCATACAAGAAATATGCTATGAAAAAAAGGCTTACCCTCCTTTCCAGTGTTGTCTGGCTCCATGTTAACAGAGATAAATGCTGTGAAGCACTCATCAGTCAGCCAGGTCAAACCAGTTAGGGCAAACCCGTTAGGGCAAACTTGAACACACACAAGCCCAGAATCTAAATTATAAATGGGTAAAACGTGCAGAGAAAGAAGAAAAGACATTTGCAACATGAAGAACACTAGGAAAGACACAATGTTCCATCTGGCATCTGCTAAAGGTGGAAAAAGCAAGTGCTTTTCCAGGCTAATAGCCATTACGCATACCCTAGCATAGGTTCAATAATACATGCAGTTTAAAAGGAGATGGAGTCTCCTGCTCATTCTAGATTAGAGAAAGCCTGCCAACGTGGCCGTCAGTGGTATGGGTTAGCAACATTTATCCTGGTTTATTCCAAGAAAGAATTTCATTCTATTCTATCATTTAACAAATATCAACTGAGGGATATTGCTTTTACCAGTTTGAAGCATTTGATTTTTTACACGTATGTCATGGATGTCCAAAGACGACAACCCCTTTTGTACAGCCCATGCCATCAATAGTTGAGGCCCCAGCAGAGACACCAGACATGTGGCAGTAAAGCAACATCCAACTACCTCCAACCCAGCAGTACCGAATGTCTCTGCACTTTATAGTCGGTTGATTTACCAAACAAAGAAACCTTTACTCTTCCAACTTGTCACAGAGTGACTGCTGTGGCTGTCACAAGTGTTCGGGTGCATAGTCTGTATATTATGCAGTTTAAATTCAGACTTTGCATACAGCATATGCCTTAAAAAAAAAAGTGTGTCAGTGTTTTTACTCCATCACAGATTACACATTTGAATGAATCTTAAGAATCTCTGTTGTTCCTTTCATAAGGAAAAAGGCGCTTTTTAATCCATTACTTTCAGGGGTGGGAGGGTGAAATGCAGACTTAATTTTTGAGTGACACGCTATATTGTGTTAGCCGGGCATTGCCAGACAAATTGCAAACTGCCATTAGTCCCGAACCTCTTAGTTCATTTTTCGATATCCAAGGGGCGTGACCAACGGGCGCAGACCAAAATGCCTCTGGACGCAATTGGATGGCCCTCAAACCATAGCAACAAATCGGCTGACGCAGCACTGTGCAACGAAATAATTTAGCAGATAAAATACTTTCAGCAGAAAAGAGCTTGACAGCATAAGCTCTACATGCAGTTATTTGTTCTTCATCTAGTTTGCCTAATACTTTCAATGGCGGAATCAACAGACCGCTCTTCATCAGCAGAATCCATATTTGCTGTTGTTGAAAATGACAGCGCTCTACGCTGCTCCCCTGCATCGTCACAGTATTTATCCCGCCTTATATTAGATAAACGGTTGGTTGTCTGGTTCCCTGGCTATATTGTATTGGAAATAGCATAAATTTGGGATACTTTTAATTAATTGCTCTGTAGTTTCTGATTTAATAATCATGTTTAATCAACTATAAGACATATAGAACACTGCTATTTGTAACTTACTGAACATTTACTCTTCTCCAAACGTTTTTTTTTGTTTATGTTGTCTGCGATAACCCGTCAACTTTCCTGTTTAACGGTCGATAGGGTTGAATGACGCTCCATGGCTGTGCAACCCGCTTTATATTGAAGTTCTGCCGTCACAGAGTCGGCATCGGACAAAGAGTGGATCTGAAAGTTTCCCACTGACTTTCTAACAGCAGTTACATGATATTTAGGCTAGCAGGTAGAGTAGAGTGCAGACTACAGTTGGTTAGATTCGCATCTACGAAGATATAATTTGGTTGACTACAGCCCTACCATAAAGTATGCAAGTCTTTTGGCTTTTTGGTTGATGTTCAAAAGGCAAAGCGCAATATCATACATTTATAATTTAAAATATGTATAATGTATGCATTCAATCTCAGATATCCCCCCTTATACACACATAAACAATATATTCAAGCAAGCAGCCTATTTAATTTGCAAAAAAAAAATCATGGAGGTGCAATAAGTGCCCAAAAAAAGATGTTTGATGTGGTATGAGTTTGTTCTTTTACTCTGCATGTCATTTTGTTCCAACAACCTCACCAAACTTATTTAGCCAAATAAGGATGCTGCTTGCTTAAGCTTTATACAAAAAAAAAGAAGCTGTTGGCAATTCTAACAGTAACTGTATTATAGCCCAGTTTCTGAATTAATTGGTGTTGTTCCGCCATGGGGGAAGGGAAATGGTGATGGACATGGCAAAAAAAAAAGACAGGGAGGCACTTGGGATGCTAGGCGGGCACACAGTGACTGAGGATCCTGGAAACCCATGGATCCTCTCAGTCTCACTCAGGCTTCGCTCTCCATACAGACAGGAGAGAAAAACAGTGACGAGGTTGGCAGGATGGGAAGCCGCATCGTCTAGCTCGCAAGAGGGAGACAAGATGAAAGTATTAAAGGCTTGGAACAAATGGAGTTTCGGCAGCTGTCAAAAGTCTGTGGAGATCTCTGGGGTGAACTCTGGGCTTACATCCGTTTGGACTAAACAGACTTAAAAACCCAGAAGGTTCCAGAAGCACCTTACTGAAGCACATCAAAAAAACAAAAAGGAACATGCAATTGTAATAGGCTCCCAAGCATTTATGAAACATCAAATTAATGCATCTTGTTATCAGGTGGGAAAATCATTGGATGCATCGACATCACTGATAGAGCAGTTTGAAGTTTGCGCTTCAGAGCGGGCACTTTATAATAGGGCTGCTTGATTATGGAAAAAAAATCATAATCATGATTATTTTGGTCACTATTGAAATCACAATTATTCAAATGATTATTTTTGAGTTTGAAAACATGATATATTTATTCAGCATGTCTCTCCCAAAGACACTTAGTAACTGAGAACTTTGAAATTTCCACTTAAAAATATACACAAAATGGTCAAAAAGAAAATGTTCAAATCTAAAATAATGTACAGATATGTATCCAGCTGTTCTGCACTTTCTATAAAACATTTTTTAAAAAAACGAAAACGCGATAATATTAGTTTTGTGATCGTTTTACGCTAAAATCGAAAATTGCCCAGATTAATCGCCCAGCCCTACTTTATAATAGTCTGAATAATACACACAAAAATAGTCATAATAATAGACTAATAAAATAATTGAGTTGAGTAGAGTTGCAGCCCTAACACACAAATAAAAACACACGCACAAACACACTAGATGACACGAAACCAACGACTTGAATCTCGTACAGCGAGTCACAGTATTTCTGTAGAGGAGCTTTGAACTAGTTCAGGCGCCTGGCAACATTGATGTGAGGTCTGGGGGGAAGAGGGCTGTACCGAGGCTGCCTCCCGCATGGAGACAAGGCTTGCATCCCCACAAGCCGCTTAGATCTCTGAAAAGGCCACCGACTAGTTCAGAATTTTAAATAGCCAAAACCACCAGATTAAAAAGGAAAGCGGGGAACCTTCCAAAGACTTTTGACGCTATATAATATTATACTGCACCCACACAGGTAATCATTCAAACGAAATAGACGTATTTATCATTATACATTTAACAATAACTTCTCCCTCTCAAATTGACATTCATTTACTCAATCAGCCTTTCCCAAACCTAGAGTTGTGACGTTTGTATTGGAGCAAAATGCATAGAAATGCTAGGATATGCGTAAGAAGAGCATTATTTTTTGCTACGCTGGTCTGTTCAGCTCAGATGCTGTGTGCAGAGCCATTTCAAGTGGATCACAAACATGGAAGAAAATTAAAAAGATCTGTATATAATAACAATATCCTTAGTAATCATTGCATTGACAAATGCACAGCTACAGAGTTACATCTCAGTCGGGCTAGTCTAGATAACACTTGTTGTTTCAATGTGACTTTAATCATCTGATCACGCTAGGACGCATAAGCTGTCAGTTCTAGACAGTCCCAAATCGCATCTTGCTTCCATTGTGATCTAATGAGCTAGACCACATCCCGAGATCATCAGGCTTGCATCTGATCGGATTGATAAAGTGTGTGGACACAACAATCTGGGCACAATTTGGACAGACTACTGGCTACTTCATTAAAATAACGCCCTATGCCTTCCACTAGACACATTGGACTGACATGCCGACCGCCAGACTGACTCTGTACAACAAAGTAATTTAAACAAATTATAATGTTAGGGATGTTTAAGTGAAGCCAGGATTGATTGGTACGATGGGTTGATCACGCAGACCAGTACTGTCCTTTAAAGAGCCCCTATTATGCTTTTTTGACTTTTATGACCTGTAAACGTTGTTATAATGATTTATAGTCATGTTTAACCATACTAAAGTGTCAAATAATGACGTACATGCATTTAGACGTATTCCCAGAGCAGTGCAGAGCGCTAAACACTAGGTACGCCGGTCGCAATTCACTTGTTCAAATTTCCGGGATTTATCTACCTAGAACAATCAAGATTTCCCATGTATGGCAACGCGCTCTTCCGGAAGGTAACCAATCACAACGGAGTGGGGTTGGCAGGAGGGGGGCGAGGGGGCGGAGATGGACGAAGCCGAGTGTTGACAGAGAATGCTGAAAGCGCCTAGATGAGAGGAAGAGTTTCCCGAAAATCTACATAGTTTTTAGTGCTGTGATTCGTGTCAGGTTGCTCTATAGGAGTCATTAATAAGAAATGAACACCAGAAATGTAGTATAATAGGAGATATTTAAGAACTTTCAGTACAACACTAGAAATGATCTTTTTGGGAACAATGTCTGGACCCAAAAAGTTAAAATACTAAAGAACAAGTTATGCATGGTCGTTTAACAACGTCTTAATTCACTAGGGTCAAGAATTAAGGTTGATATCAAAGTGCTGGAATCTTACCAGCAACAAGAATAAACATGTCGCCTATTGAAATATCTTCTGCAGTTCCCTAAAGGCTGCTACACACTGGCCCAACCATTGGCCATCTGAAACGTTTAGGGAGACTCTTTTTTGTGTATTCAGCTGTGTTGGAAGCTTTTGGAACCGTGCGGACGGTGTCTGGTCTGATTCAACATGCAAAGTATGAGAGCGTTGGCATCTGGCTTCTGATTGGTTGTGTGCTTACACTGCAAATTGTTTTCACCAATCTGGTCAAAATATTTCCACACTTCGCTTCTTTTGGTCGCCATTGGTGGTCGGATAAAGGCAGTTGGCCATTGATTTGAGTCTGGGCGGTGTGTAGGCCCCTTAACACTGGCTGCCCAACTGACAATGGGTGTGCCCCAACAAAGATCATCTGAAAACTTTTTTTTTTTCACTTTTCAATGTATTTGCATTGAAATGAAGCCCTACATCGCTTATCTTGACCAAATGAATTTCAGAGTAGCATGCCCAATGATACGTCTACCAGATGTCATTCACAAATCCCTTAAAAAGACATCCAAAAGAAAACCAATACGTAATGATCAGCAATCAATAAATGATTCGTACAGTGTTTTACAATGTCAATTTATATATTCAATGATATGGAGGCACCTTTTAGTATAATAAGTTTCGTAAAACTACAGCTACAAGTAGTATTAAATCTTCTAGGGCTAAAAGTGGAACGACAGGCAGAATTAGGTGCAACAAGTAATTTACTTCATGGTAGTCTAAATAGAGAGGGGAATTACAGGTTTCAACAAGACAGACTCGGCTCTAACGATGTCACATTGCTTACAGGGATTTGCCAGCACTGAATAAGGACCAAGGGTGGAGAGGACAGTGCAAAGAACTACCTTGAAAGAGGTACAGCAAAGGCTCCTTATTTCAACTTCCTCTGAGAGCCCAAAAAGTGTACAGAGGATGGCAAATCCCCTTCCACATTTAACCAAAGTCAGCAACCCAAGGATTTACTGCAGGCAAACAGACAGGGCCTGCATTTGTGATGAGGCAGTGAAGGTGTAAACAAAATGAGACGACACAATGACCCTGACACAAATGTAATAAATGAGTGGCAGTGACCAGGGGAACACTGATACCTCATTACTATCAGCACACAGGAGCATCTGTTGGGTTATTGCATGTGTCGCTGCTTTACTCAGCACAAATGCAGTTAGATATAATAATCATATTTTATTATAAGAACAGAAAAATGGATATGAATTTGTGTATAAACAAACTGTTTATACACAAATTTTCAATAATTTGAATTTTTATAGTCTCTTTACCGTTGCAAAATAAAGTTTGCAAAATAAAATTGTAAATGCAACATAATGCCAATAGAACAGGTATATATAAAAAGGTTGTTACTGGCAAGTAAAGCAATGCATTCCAGATGCTTTCTCGTGCGCACCAGATGCTTTCTCGTGCTCGCGAGAAACGTTAAAAAAAGATTTTTTACGGGTTCCGTATAAATGCAATAGTAAGTTTGAAGTTAAACTATCCTAAAACAAGACAAGACATGGATTTTTGGGGATCAGTGGGGAGCCAATAAAAGAAACATATAGATCACCTCAGTGAAAAATCAAAGCTTTGAGTCTGTTGCGTACCTTTCCCGCTATTAAATGGCCTCATGCTACTTTCCAGACACAACAAACCGACAAATCTAATATTTGTAGCCTCAACTAAAACATGCCCTATGCCTAACCCTGACTTAATGGCCAACCAATCAAATCACGCCAGTGAAAAACACAATTTCCTTGAAGACTTGAAGGGGGAATGAAGGAAAAATGGCGTCAAAATATAAAATGAAGTGCCTGCAGGCAGCAATGTAATAAACCCGGAGTGATGCTGCGCAGAGATTAGCAGCCCTAAAAGACGGCTGTGGAGAACCCGGGGAAAGGACACAGGTATCTGGTATGATACTTCCAGTTATTCAGATAGCATGAGGACGACGCTCAATCCTTTATTAGCCCTTTGGTTGGGCTTTAACAACGGTAATCGTTCAGGAATGGATGGATTACTTTTAGAATTATAAATGATGGACGGCTATGGCCTTATATTATAGCATTTTGGCATGTAACATGATCAGTTTTTTTAGGTTGTGCAAAAATATAGTCAATTGGAGATCAAAAAGGTAAACAATGGAAAACCTTTGGACACTTCAAGAAAAAACCAAGCAAAGTGTTATTCATTTGTGTTTAAGACTATGCCTCATGAACAATTGATTGACATGTTGAATCGGATTGAAATGGAAAGCGAAAATAATTTGGACCCATCTCTTTGTTGCAGGAGAGACTATGACAAAAGACAATCCAAGTTTGCTAAAGCAGCAGCACATGAAACCCTGTGTTGGTGACATGAAGCAAACATGCATATATAATGCATAATTTTATGTGCCGATTCACACAATGAACGGCATGGATAATGGCTAGCGTAACCTCAGCTGTAGCTTGGAAGTAACTGGACTGAGGGATGTCTCCCGTCCATTTATCCTTTTTTGTTATTATTACTTATATCGTGTGTGTGCTGACCTAAAGTGACCTAAACAGGTAAACTCACATCCCTAGTATCCGTTTGTTTTATCGTCTGGTCGATTTAGGCCATTCTGGTTTGTAGTGGAAGGGTATGGTAGGGTTGGTATTTAACCAAGAGAATGGATGAAGGGAGCTATACCTGGGTCGGATTTGGCCTTCAGAGAGATAAGTATTAGTTGTCTGGGCATGTGCTTTTGAATTGGCTACACTGCCTGGATGACAAGCAGAGGTTACATGAACAAGAGGTTGCATGACCAGACAAGCAGAGTCCACAGACCGCTTTGACACTGCCAACTGGCAACATCCAGTGCAGAGCTGAAAGGCCAAATGTTAGTTGGCTACAAACTTCAGTGTAAATTTACAATAGAAAAGGCTGATAAAGCCTCACATAGCTTATCCAACAGCATGTACACATGTGTGCAGTTGAAGTTGGTCCGTTGGCAACATTGGATGGTTATAGAGTTCAAGCTCACTGGTAAGAATTATTTATTGAAACATCTATAAAAGTTTTTCACTCGAGGAATGTAAAAATATATATACAAATTTAAAGTTCCAAGTTGTGTTGACAAAGAAGCATTTGACTATTATGAAAAGTACCCGGACAAGGAAGAAGAACTGGCATACCATTGGCTGTAACACAAATGTTGGGTAAAAAAGTGATTATAGTTGTGATGCAACTCACAACCTACGGGATCTATAGGAGAACGTTCAATGGCAATTTTCCACAATAACGAAAGGAGACTATAAACTCAATGCTTTATGTGGGGGTGGCAAAAGGCCTTTATGCCAAGGGCTCCAACAGAAAGACTACTGTGCTCTGAAGTGGTAGGATGGGGTAGCCGCCTGCTCACATTAACTCAGGACACTGGAGCCACTTCAATGCTCTGAAAGCTAGCAGCGAAATTGATGTGTCGGCTAAACAAAGCACAGCAAGACCAAAGGATGACTACTTTAAATAATTGAGCATTCAACTTTAAATGACTTTAAGGAAAAAATGAGTTTCTTGCAAGAAGTGGCCAGAAATAAAATGGCTAGAATATTTGTATGCAGCTTGTCGAAATGGTGGTTTTAGAAAACATAGGAAAGTGAGAGGAAAATAAAACATAACGCAAGGTGATAAGACCCAGTGCATTTCATTACTTTTAGCTTTGGTATACTGGTTAAAACACAGACAGTATAATGTGATACAGGCACGATCCAGTTGATGTACTACAAATGCATAAATTACTGAGGGGGGGTGACGTCTAGTGGCTGCCACTACAAAAAAAGCCTAGAAACAAACAGCAAATATGGATGTGTGCTTTTTTGCACATGCTATCAACCATGTCCAAGGAAAGGTACACTTTGAAGAAATTTCATAGTTTACTACTGCAAGTAATAATAATAATAATAATAATAATAATAAAAATAAGCAATCTGAGAAATTTGACTTGACAAGTAGTTCTACTATTTAGGCTACAATTACTCAAGTATAACATAAGCTTCAGTCTTTTACACTTTCAATCTTTGGTGTTATATAGGTTCCATTTATAAACGGTCTTCCTCAATTTCTTGACAAATATGCTACCATTCAAACTGGACATATTGCCGATCATTAGCCCACTTCTAATTAGATTGTGGGTGGTTTCTTCTCACCTCTTCTTAAGTCTGAGTAACATCACTATCATAACAGGCCCCCCTCCAAACTGTCACAGTGAGACCACTGATCATGGTCAGTGGCGTGCAGACTAAAGGAAAAGTCCAGCTAGGAGCTAAAACAGGGCAGGGCTTGTTACATTAGCCCTTTATGAGGCACCGCGGGATGAACTAGGCTTAGCACTACTCAGCCTGTATGAGGGACAAAGGCCTGAGCATGAGCCAACTCAAACCGCTCTAGAAGTTTGCTAGATTACTAGACCAATACAAACAATCTCCACATAACTGGAGTAATGATTAAGCACAGAGAACACTCCTGCAGTTTGGACGGAAAGGGTGTGTGCTCATAACTGACGATCATAAAATGTTACTCTTCTGTCTCATCTAGACACCCCATTGCAAGGAATACTAAATTAGAACCAACTGAAACATTAAATTAAATTCCTATTAATCAAGACACCAAAATTCCCTATATATACCCCTAGATAATGAAACGTTTTGCATCATGTTGCAAAACGCATCATGTTTAGGCTAACCATTGCCACGTAGCTTTGCTGGGCACAATGAAAAGCAAAAAAGCAATATAAAGAGGATTTTCTGTTCAAATACCTAGCATGGGGGCAAGCAGCAGTTTAGAGTGGCCATCTGCTCTGTTTTTCCACAGACAATTCACTGCAGATAAGCCCCCTTCTTCTGCCACCTGAAGATTGTAATACAGGCCACTCAAGGAACCATTACAAAGCTGGAACAAAGTAAAACAAGTGTCCAAAGTTCTATAGCAGAAAAGGCTATGAGCAATTCTTACAAATATGTTACTGCATTATTTTTAGTACTATGATTAGCAAGCCTTTCATGACTGTTGCAGCAATGGAGATGGTGGCATTTTTACACTTCAATCACGCAATCAAAATAGAAAGAAGGAACAGAAATTATACACTTAATCACTGTTGCTTAATTATTGGCAGTATGTCTTCTTCTGTACTCATGGAAGACCATCAGGAGTGTCAAACAACAATCAGCAAAGACCCATATCTCTAAAGATTTATTAAATAAAGCTCTATAAATAAAATCCCCCCAAAAATATATAAAAGCCTAACGACCTGATTCTGCTACGTTACGGATGGCCGATGCTACTAACCTTTTTCCCGGCTCGGTTTCTCAATAAATATAGAGCATTAGCTTGAGATTACCTGATTAGCCTATGCAAATTATCTATACATTTTTAATACAAAGCAAGGGCAAATGTACAAGATTGAGGGTTGCAGCACAAACATGCGTTGCTATGAAACATCGCCACAGGGCAATTGCTTTTCCAGGTGACGGATAATCATTACTTCCTGCAATCTTAAAACAACTTAGCACTCTTTAACAACCACAGCCAAACAGCTTCATACGATTAAAGGATTCAAAGGTTTAATGCCTTGCATTGAAGGCTAAATGCACGGACTATAATCACCAGCTAACATAAGCGAATAACAATCATAAGGAGCCAACTGATGCCGTGACTTGCTGTTTATGGGGACATAAACACCAGATTGGTCAGGCAAGATTCATCTTGCGATAGTTGATTCCACTTAAGATAGGCATGACTTTACAAAACTCACAGTATCGTAACTGGAGCTATTGATTATATCCGAACGTGGGGAGCTAGTGGATCAATTTTGACTGTCACGGATCTTAGCTGAATATACATTACAACTGAGAAATAACATTCAACCCACAAACATAAAAATATATATCGGCATTTAAGTACTAAATGATTTTCTCTTTATAAGACAGCTGCCAACCCAGAAGAACGACAGTGTCGTTTCATGCTGCGGCCAAATAGATGGGTTGATCGAAGGCACTAGAGAGGGACACCGAGATTGCTGGGTCAAACGTGGAAGAAGCAATGAAAATGCAGTGGGTTTAGCTACATGTTTTTGCAGAATAAATGTATGCAATTATGTGTTGTTTATGTATGCATGGTGTCGCGACATTCAATTGAACAGTTATTGCCGTTTATAAAATATGAAAACATAGATTGACAGAGCTCTGTATTTAAAAACGATTTTTAAATGTATAATTGCTGTACAATACAACGCTCCACTCCGTCCCAATAAAATCGCAGAGAGAATGGTGAGACAAAGTTAATAAGTGTTTGGTTATATAGTCTAGAAAAAACAAATCTTGGAAAGAATTGTGAGGTTGTGCCACAAATGCTTGGAAAGCAAAAGCATTTATTTCTCGGCTTGATACAAAACTCCAGGCAAGATACGACGGACCTCAAAAAAGCGGTAGATGCACGAGCAAGATGCAATACTACAAGTAATTACTTCACAATGAAAGTACACAACACATTGTGATCCATAAATCCCATAACTCACATTTGCCGATACATAGAGACGTGCGTCCTTTTAAAACTAAAATGAAAAATATTCTATATCGCTTGTGTCTGCAACCGTTATCCTTGGGGAGCAAGTCAGACAACAGGAGGACTTTAGTAAGATACAATATTAGCATGCAAGCTAACATGAGTATACATTCCTCAGTCAACAGCACTATTTTAAGGGCCTCCAAATTTAACATGATTTCGTGTAATGACATGTACGTGGTTGACTAGGTTGTACGATGTTGTCTGTGGCTGACAGATGATATAGTGAATTGTAAGTATTGATGTGATTGAATTGAACAAATATAAGCTAGCGTTACACAGGCGACAGGACTAGAGGAGTGAACAAAACAAGACATTTAATAACTTTACTCACTTCAAGAAAAAAAATCCAGCGATGAGCCACGAAGAATGTCTTGCTTTGGACCACTAAATTTATACTGGGGACGATTTCTCTCAGAATGTCTCCTCTTGTGTTCACCAGCTTCTATGCGTTGCTTCCACAACAGTGAGTGTGACCACACATAAGAGGAGCCTCTCGCTGCTCTTTCTCAATCATCGCGAGATAATGCGAAAGGGTGGGTGCATTGACAAACCAATGAAACTCGTTGTTACTATTTTGTCATTGGTTCATAAACTGTGGTACGCGTACCGCTGGTGGTACGAGATGTATGAAGGCATTATTGTAGCAAAAGTCTTTAGCATGAGTAAACTAAAGTCACAAATGGGTAACAGTTAATTTGAGGTCGTAAATATTTATTTTGCATGTGTACACTAAAGTCACAAATGTGTAACAGTAAATTTTAAGTCGTAAATATTTTTTCTACCAGTGTAAACACAAGATAGGGGCTACGAGTTCACAAGTCCTTTGTTACAGATGCACAAATCCTATTCTGTGCATCATAACTTCAAAGAGTCATGCACTTGACACTTTTGCTACAATCATTGCAGCGCAGTTGGTGCAAAACTCATTCACACACCCGTGTTTCATAATCTGAGAACATGCACAAAATTTGTGCAGTCGTAAACCCAAATGTTAATTAATGCATCAGAAGTTGCACATCTGTGAAATATTTCCTCACAAATGAAATTACATAGGTCACTATGTTCAATGAGCATTTTAATGAGCGAGCACAAGTCCATCGATACAACTGCTCAAATCTGCTGCTAAGAGTCTCAGCTGTTGTTTTTCTTGCAGATACTTTTGCAACAGTCTATGTGGTACAAGTGAAGCAAAAGTGATTCGTATCCGTATGACGCAGTGCGTCCGTGGGCGGGACAAAATTGCAGCATGAACCAATGAAAGTCGCCGGCAGGGGGTGCGTTTTTCAAACTACACTGGGACCATCCAAGCAAACTCTTACTTTCTGGAGTCTTGAAAGTAGACAAGAGGGCATCCTACACGACGGAGTTGGGTATCTTACATTATGTCAAATTAAATTACTTAGTTCAACTGAATTCCCCCCAAATAATTGTATTAACATGCCGCAAGTGTCCTTCAATGTATTCTAATGGTCTGATACATTAGTTCACATTTGGGTTTACGACAAATTTTGTGCATGTTCTCAGATTATGAAACACGGATGTGTGAATGTGTTTTGCACCAACAACACTGCAATGATTGTAGCAAGTGCCAAGTGTCAAGTGCATGACTCTTTGAAGTTGTGATGCACAGAATAGGATTTGTGCATCTGTAACAAAGGACTTGTGAACCCGTAGCCCCTATTTTGTGTTTACACTGGTAGAAAAAATATTTACGACTTCAAATTTACTGTTACACATTTGTGACTTTAGTGTACACATGCAAAATAAATATTTACGACTTCAAATTTATCCCAAAAAGTGAAGGTGTGTATACATACGTGCATAGCAAGAATTAGGATACCTGCTCATATTGTATCCCATTATCACTCTCTCCAATTTCAGCTGTATTCTCATGAATATTAATGAAAAGTAAATAATCCCTCAGGGCTAAATTATAAGCAGGCTTTGTGATGATTGAAGCTTATTCCATCTTTATATAACCAAGTCCATGCCGTTGCAAAAAACACAATGTGACGCATAGTAAAACACTAAAACATTAGACTACTGTTATAATGTAACTGCTATCAAGAACTATACTGATAGTAGAGGATATAGCCATCTTTAAAAAAAAACTTGGCTTTATTGTCATGATGACAGAGCAAGTCTCCATAATGATGGACTACAACAATGCTATCGCCTCCTTAACAAATTATAGTTATTGATTAAAGGTAGTGTGCAGAAACTTTTCACCTTGGGAATACAGGGAAACAAAGGACTTTAAAAGTGGTTAAAAGATGTTGTAAAAAATAAACCAAAAAATAAAAATGGAAAGGGAATCATGACATGTAATGTATTTAGTATTTAAGGGACTCAACCGTGCAGATTAATTTGATTTCAGTCAATCCATCCTCTTTCTCCATCTCAATCCCAGCACCGCAAAACAAATGGGAAAAAATAAACATTTTCACCTTTAATAACAGTGTTTAGGGGTTGGATAAATACAACGTAATGGAGGAGATGTTTGGCTCTCAGCTTGGCAGAAAGTCTCTAAGGACGTGTGCTGTCAATGACAATGTGTCCCAAACAAGGGCCGTGGACATCAGGCTTCTTAATATAATGCTATTTGATTTCAACGTCAAAACACCAAAATACATCATTCTTGCTTATAACCAGGCACTCAAAGCGTGTTAAAAAGTGCTCAGATTCAATACCATACAAAAAGGAAATTTATTTATCTTAAATAATTGCCATTAATCATTATGGTGCTGAGAAATGTGAGGTAAAAATATGAATTATGTATTATTATTATTAATGTAATATATAACTACATTGAATTCTTTACTTTGAAGAAGGGAGTAAGGCAGATGTGAAAGGATATTATTTTTGTGCTGATTGTAGTATTATATAACGAAAAAAATGTTTTGTGTGTTTGTGTGTGTCTGTGTGTGCGTGTGTGTGTGTGTGTGTGTGTGTGTGTGTGTGTGTTTGTGTGTGTGTGTGTGTCGGGGGGGTATGCATACATTTTTGTGCATGCACGTTTTTGTGTATGTGTGTGTGTTTGTGTGTGTGTGTGTTTGTGTGTGTGTGTGTGTATGTGTGTGTGTGTGTGTGTGTGTGCGTGTGTCTGTGTGTGTGTCTGTGTGTGTGAGTGTGTTGGGCCATGCGTCCATGCATGCAAGTGTGCATGTGTGTTTTTTTCCATTTTATTGCAGTCACAGGTTCACTGGGTCTCAGTTCCTATCCATGGGTCGTAGCAGGCACTGACTCCAACCCGGCTGACTGAGAGGCTGAGATAAGTCACTCAGAATCCCTCCAGCCTGTTTGATCTGTAGCTATTGGTATTCTGCTGCAGTTTCTCATTTTCACTTTGGGAGGTGGAAGAGGCACTGCTTTAATGTGTTGCTCTCCCCTATCTGATATCACCCGAGGCACAAGAAAAAGAGAAATAACTGACAGACAGCACTGAGGAGGTTTTGGGGGAAGAGGAAGAGGAGGAAGAGGAGGAGGAGAAGCAGGAGGAGGAGGAGGAGAAGAAGGAGGAATATGAGAAGATAGGAATCTCACCATTGCCCTAGACATTCTAAAAACTTTATCAGTGAAATTCAGAATAAACCTAACTCAATGATTTTGAGCTTAAATGGGTATGGTTTTACGATGCATCTCCTCTATATTCAATACAATAGAGAATGTTTGAATCTTTCTGTCCAACTAGACTCACTAGGCTGGGAGTATACACAGTGGATGAGGCGTTTAAGTTGATGAGAGAAGCAAAGTAAGCTGAGTGGCTAGACAAAAAAAAACAAAGGCAACAAAATGAAAATGCAATGTCTGAAATTGGAAAACGGTCTAGATACTATTAGCATTAGGAAAACGTTAAAGGTTGTGGAAAATGTTAAGATTTAATTAAAATGTGTTTAATTTCAAAACGTGTTTGTAAAAGATAAATTGGTGGGTAGTGCTCAACATATTTACTGTATGTATGGTGATTGGGAGTTCACATCAGATACAGATACACAAAAAAACATACAGACAAATCATATTTCAAATTTATTTTTTACCTATTGTGACCATGTTTTGACCTTCTGTGGTATCCATGGCAACCTGATCAACAAATTCCTTCCTATCCTTTGATGTCGACTACCTACCAATTCTGGCTCACAAGCATCCAGAGACAGAGCAGACATCTGGGAAGCAACGACCTAGACACATAAGGACACACCCTGACTCATGTGTAATGAGTAGAACTCAACAGACACACGTCTTTTAGCATTTTGATAAATAGTGGCCATCATTGTGTGGTTGGTGTGGTGTTGACAAGGAATGGGCAGGATTGGTGGTGGAGGAGGAGCGGACTGAAGTCATATTATCAACATGCGGGGACCTCCTTGAATTTAACAAGAATCCAACCTTGGACAACCGTTTCCTGGATTTGCTGCTTACAATGACAACTTGTCCTGGCTGCCGCTCATCAGCATAAGGGTTCGCTCGTGCTTCGTACCAGTCCTCCCTCCTCCCCCATCCGACCCCTCTCCCCATAAGCAGCTGATGGCATGCCGAGGAAGACTGCATTCGCATTCTTCGCCTGCCATGGCTGCTGAATGAGTGACAGTTGATTGATTCCCCAGCAGCAGAGTCGCCATGCTTCTCCTGTCTCTCATTGTCTCCGGTCTCCCCGGGTTATAAAAGATTCATGGGCAATGGCTTACAATGTTTGTTAATTTCCTTTAAGCAGTGGCGTTGCAGAGGCTCATGGACAAAGGGAGAGAAGGTATAAACGGTGCATAGAATGAAAATAAATAAATAATAATTATAATAATAATTAGCTTTTTATTCATTTCTACAAAAAGTTTTGACATAAGGCTGACAGGAAAACAAGAATTATTTTGATAATGCAAGTTTAAAATGAGTTTAGTCAAACTTTTCTAGTTTTCAACCGACAACCAACACAAAATAAAACACAGTAAGCTTCTTGTATATGCCAATTAATTAAACGGCAGCAAAGATGGATGATGGAGAGTATGGTAGATTTATGCTAAAAGCGTCTATATGGTTAAGCATGCAAATTTTGCTCAGTAAATTTGTTGATATAATACCTTTATCATCTTTACCATTCTCACTTTTGGAACTGCTGAAGCCAGCAGCTTATGGTGAAAACTGGATGAAAGCTCAGCTATTTTAGTTGCAATCAATCAAAAAGCTTCAACATTCATTTCGTTTTTCTGAGAGCTGGTTTGGTGGATTGAGAAACCACTGGCAGGTAGTTTCCGCCATGTTTAACATGCCAAGCTCCCCGCATTAGCTCACATTTACTGAACATCACAACATGAGATCACCCTTTATTTCTCATATTTACAAGATCAATGTTGTTTTGGTACTTGTCAGAGTGGGTAGCTCATGCTCAGGTGTACACAGCATCAGGTATAGTGATGGGGTTTGCAGTTTGATACAGGGGGTTAGTCCTCCTTACTTTCATGGTCTTGAATGGAGGGGAGAACAGGACACCCATTCACAGCAAGCCAACCGGATGATTAAAATGGATCACCTGGATTATTGCCCCTATAAATTCCAAAAGACGTTTGTATGACGTAGAGGAGGCAGAAAATGTATTTCATTTTAAATGAATATACCACCCAAAAACCTATTACGGCTTTAAGGAAAATCCCCTATAAGATAATGCATAGTGGTTATGTAATATGATCGTTAATAGGTTTACTCACACAATTTTTCATCAAGACAAGGGTGACTCCACTGTTGGCTTCTCCATAGAGGCCAGCCTCACTCCATTTCCCTTTCGCTCCCCAGTCATGCTGACAGCATTGATCATGGATGCAGACTCCAAGGCACGAGAAGACTGTGGGCTTGGCAATCCATCTTTCTTTAAATATATAACATTATAAATATGGGAGGTTGCAGTGAAGAGTTTTTTTTTTGTGGATCGTTTTAGCCAGCACCATGGATAGCATAAAGCAATCCTGTCTTATCTGGAAGCTCAGCAGGCCTGGTCCTAATCCATCCATGGATCAGAGAACAGTTGATGCTGTTAGAGGTGTTGGTAGGCCAGTAGGGGGTGCTATGAAATATCCCCAATGCTCCAGTACGGAAACCGAGAATCTCATGTGGTAAAGTTCCGTGTTTCGGTCGTGACACTCTGTGGTCACTAAAGATCCTATGGCACACATCGCAAGAATAGGGGTGCTTACAACCCCGGTGTCCTTGCCAAATTCCTACCCTGACTCTAGTAGCAACATGGCCCCCTAAACGTTCCAGCCAGTGTCTGGGGACTGTGCGGGGAGTGTTCTGGCATATACTGGCAGCCGTGCATCACCAAGGTGCTATACATTAGTAGAGGATGATTTGTCGTACCCCCCACGCACACACAGATAATCACTACGGGAAGTGCTTTTGGTACCTTGAAAAGCGCCTAAATGCAATAATTGCTGATTCAAAATAATTCTAGCATCCTTTATTATTGACCGCCCATTACATATATATAAAGCCAAAGCTGCCATAAGAACCCATCTGCTGGGGTTTCTTTTTGCCGTTTTTTTGTTTGGTTTCTCTGTTGATATTTAGGTGTAAACGTAAGGGCCAAAAAGTTTTGTTTTGTTATTATTATTATTGGTATAATTACTACTGTGAATATCAGTATTGGTTTTACTTGTACTGGGCTGGCAGTAAAAAAGGATGCTAAAAAGAACCACAAACAACGTCTCCCCTGCAACCTCACATATTGTCCACCAAATTTCAGCTCCATTGTTGGCCTGTGACAGGCGGGAAATACAGATTAGAGAAATTAAATGGTTTGTGAATGAGAAAGATATCTTTTATTTGGTAGCAATGAAGTCTGCTGTGTCTCTGGTGAGTCCATAAGTACTTATTTGTAGTGCCTCAAATACATGAATGCTTCCCCCTCCTAGTTATCAAACAGCTTGCCAGTGTCATAAAAGATTACTTTGGAGGCTAAAGGTGATAAGATGATTCAGCATAACACCCCATACTGTAATTGTAATAAAGAGGAACTCAACAGAAAATAATTTCCCAAATAATACTGACTTTTTGTTTAAGCATTAAACAAAAAGTACTACTTTTTGATTAAGCATTAAACAAAAAATACAAAAAATACTTTGAACAGATTTATATTTTTAGTTAGAAGAAAAATACGAATTATAACTTTGTTTTAGCTGTTTCCCTTTCATAACGCTTAGGCTGCTATATTATGAAGAAAAGCTGCAATTGCGGAATTTAACAACAAATGGAGTGAGACCTTTTGATACTCTTCCCTTATTAATGGAATAATTGATGTTAAATTATGTAAATGTGCTCCTTATGTTTAAAACACAGAGAGAGGCCATGGAAATTACCAAAGCTCTTAATCCCATAAAAGTTTTATCTCGCCCCTTTGCCTTCCTGCCACAGAACACACACACCAAAACACACACACACACACACACACACACACACACACACACACACACACACACACACACACAGTCACACATGCACCAACATATGTTATTTAATAGTGGAGAGATCAGTAAAGTGCACACAATAACACTAGGATCCAGATCTCTTAGGGAAGACAACCTGCAATCAAACAATATTTCTTATAAACCATAAACATACAAGTCATAGTTGTGTATCTCATCTCATCTCGTCTTCAAAACCGCTCATCCGGAGTCATGAGAGTCATGGCCTCAGATTTAGCAGTGCTGATCCTCATCCCATCCGCTTCACCCTCGGCGAGCCGATACAGTGAGTACTGAAGATCCCCCGCTAAGTGATGAGATCCTCAGACCACCGAACTGCAGCCCCTCACCACCAGGACTACACCTCGACATCCTGTCCATGAATATCATAAACAGGATTGGTGACAAAGCACAGCCCTTGCGGAGGCCAACATCTACCGGGAACGCAACTGACTGACTGCTGAGAACGCAGGCACAGCTCTCGCTCAGGGAGTACAGAGATTGAATGGCCCTAAGGAGTGACCCCCTCACCCCACACTCCCGCAGCACCTCCCACAGTATCTCCCGGGGGACCCAGTCATACGCCTTCTCCAGATCCACAAAACACATGTAGACTGGATGGGCATATTCCCAGGCCCCCTCCATGATCCTTGCGAGAGTTAAGAGCTGGTCTGTAGTTCCACGTCCGGGGCGGAAACCGCAGTGTTCCTCTTTAATTGGAGGGTTGACTATCGACCAAACCCTCCTTTCCAGCACCATGGAGTAGACTTTACCAGGGAGGCTGAGTAGTGTGACACCCCTGTAATTGGCCAATACTCTCTGGTCCCCCTTTTTTTAACAACCCTTTTTTTTTTTCTGGTCCCCCTTTTTTTAGGAACCAACACCCAGGTTTGCCACCCCGGTTTTTACAGTGGCATTGTCCCAGACTCCCAAGCAATGTTGAATAGGTGTGTCAACCAAGACAGCCCCTCAACACCGAGAGATTTCAGCATTTCTAGATGGATCTCATCATTCCCTGGGGCTTTGCCACTGTGGAATTGTTTACCCCTCCTGAGGTGCCTGATGGTTTTCCAGGAACACTTTTGTGCCAACCAAAAGTCCTTCTCAATGGCCTCTCCGAAGTTCTCCCAGACCTGCTGCTTTGCCTTTGACACGGCAGCGGCTGCAGCCCTTTGAGCCTGTCGCTACACTGCAACTGCCTCAGGAGACCTCCGGGATAACATATCTCAGAAGGCCTCCTTCTTTAGTCAGACGGCTTCCCTGACCACAGTTGTCCACCACTGTATCTGAGGGTTACCACCCCTTGAGGCACCTAAGACCTTGAGGCCACAGGCACAGCTTCTGCAATAGAAGTTTTGAACACTGCCCACTCTGGCTCAATGCCCCCAACCTCCACAGGGATGCCAGAAAAGCTCCACCGGAGGTGTGGGTTGAAGATCCATAGGACGGGGGGCCTCCTCAAAACGTTCCCAATTCACCCGCACTACCCGTTTGGGCTTACCAGGTCTGTCCAGAGTCTTGCCCCGTTCCCTGAACCAACTCAACACCAGGTGAGTACTAAACAATCCAATGTAGTATGCTGTAGCATTACCAGAACATTAAAAGGCCCACAATTGTGGATTAGTGCGAGTCACTTTGCATTTGTATATTTCCGTGTTTCTCTGTTTTTTCTGTTTTGTTTATTTGTTCATAGTTTCGTGGACAGTCCCCTTTGATTAACTGCACAGTAAAAGGAGCAGCTTTAGTCTGTAGTCCCCGGCCAATTGTCAATAGGCAACCTAAAATTCATAGTAAAATAAAAAGAAAATAAGAATAAAATACATTACATTACATTTATAATTAAAACAGGCCTAAGCAAAAGGGGAAAAGACTACCAAACATATTGCACACAATTGGAGCAAGAACAAGCAAACAAGCACAGGTGATGGCAAAGACATCGAGGCAGTTGCAGCAAAAACAATGGACAAGGGAAAAGAGGCCACAGAGGTCACATTCAAAGAACATACAAGACAGAACATGCACCTCTCACATGTCTCAAGATTAATGTGTGCAGTTGTAGTTGTCGGACAGCCATGTTTTAAGGTGTGCTGTAAAGGGGGAGTATGTATGTACATCTTTGATAGTGGTGGGCAGTGAATTCCATTTTGTATTACTCTAACAGAAAATGATTGTTGACCAAATGTGCTTTTCCTAAATGGGATTAGAAGGTCACCTTGTGCGGTGCTTCTCATGATCTGATTGCTGCAGTTACGTTCGATTATGAATGAGTTTAGAGGAGGAGGAGCTGTTTTATGCAGAATTTTGAAGAAATTATTTAAGTTGCTTGTCTGACAGCACTGGCTAGGATGGTTTAAGATGATTACAAAAAAAAAAATATATATATATATATATATATATATATTATTATTATTTCTGGCTACCTTTGCTGCTCATAGGACTATTTCTGGCAATCCAGGAATACTATTAATAATTTAATAAAGCTATTTTTATTATTTAGATGTATTTTTGGGTGTATTGGGTATTGCAGCCCTGCAGGAAGCTATTATGAGAATGACTGATGGCACCAGTGTTTCTGTAAAGGAAGAACAAATGGATAGAAAGGCTTGACAGTGAAACAGACACAAAGGCTGGCCGCTGTAGTTGAGCAGGCTAGAGAAAGCTCATTAATTTTTAATTGTAGTACAAGGCTGCAGAGCTCATTACCATCAACACTAAGCAGCATGTGACCTTCTTTCTCCCTTCATTCCACTGCTATCAAGTTTGTGTTTACTTCCCATCCATCTTCTCCACTGCTTTGTAAAGGAAGACACATTGAGAACGTTAGGGGAATGCCTTGGGCCTTTTAAGAAAATTATAGTGTACAGTTGATATCACCTAACTGGCATGTGCAAGTTTCATTTTGATTGTGTGTTTGTTTTTGTTGTACGGCTATTGGACTACTGAAAATTGACGACTGGTTTATTTTCTTTACCAGGGAAGAGACCATTAATGGACAAAACTTAACAATGTGCCTTTTTGTATTCAGAAACAACCATCATTCTGGTGTGATCCCCAAGACAAACCCAAGTATGCTGGCATTGCATTGCAACATTAACAAGAATAATATAGTCTAAAGATAAGAGACTTTAAGGTGGTTTGGAGGAGGAAGGTCTGCGTAGGTCTGCATTTATACCCGAGATTGGAGATTACTGTGCACGTATTTCTTGCCTGCATCAGTGTTGCATTACAGGGTTGTGCTCCCAACTGCCGACATTAATTAGTATGAATAATGAATGGCTACAGGCATGATAAGTCAGGGTATGCTCGTTTCTCTTTTACTTGTTGTGCTCAGACATCGAGATCATTATATTTTTGGTACACACATACAACCACATTTGTTTTACAAAAATATTGACTGAGTCTCTGTAACAGCATTAAATTACCCCAAATGCTGCTATACTGGAATGGGATCCATAAGTGTGCATTGAGCCCTGCTATAAAAGAAGGATATAAACTGATGATGGTAATATAGCTGTGTACTTTAGGCTGTACATCTAGTGGGTGTTAATGGATTTTTTTATGGACTAGATTTCTACCACAATCCTGAAACATATGTTCTTAACCAAAATAAAACTTCTCAATCAAACCAAACTTTGGTGCATTTGTAGAATAATCTTTCTATTGCATACAAAAAAGACAAGCTTAAAAGGTGGTTAGTAGCTATCATCAGAGTAAGAAGATCAAGACCATGAACTGGTCCCGGCCCAATAGGACAGCAGCTAGCATCTCGAAGCGGCTGGGAAGCGCTTGTCTGCCCGTCTCCATGGGAGAAGCGTCTGTTTCACTTGCAATCCAGGTGGAGATCCACGTGCAACATCCGACAACAAACTTCATTGATATTCTTTAAGTCCACTGACTGACATACTTTAAGAGCATCAACATCCTAGGCATGGCCCAGCTGAGAATCTGTTATCCCGGTGGGTTTGAGCATATGTCAATGGCCTCAGGCTGGGATCTTGAAGAGAAACATCTGAAATTAAAAATATAGAATATATTTTGTCACCAATGCAGCAGTGTGCCAATCGCTTTCCGGTACCTGTTTAATAGTCACTTGTATGATTCCCACTTGAATATCCCTCTAAGGTTCATATATCCATCCAGACGTCAGCAAAAGTGACCAACAGAGCCTTGCTCTTAATGGTTAACAGAGGAAGGAACATATGTGAGTCATAAACAGGACTATTAGTATTATTTCTTAATTGTACAGTGCATTGTTATCAAAATGAGCATTGGGAAGGCATTGGGCACATCCGGTTGAATGTGAATTTAATACAGTGAAAAAGCCAAAGGGTTCACTAACCGAACAGCCAAAGGAATTACTTCCATACATGCTGTGGACCATCTGGTAGCCCTGGCAGAATGCTGCGACGCTAATTCTGCTGTAACGACCTCCGGTATAGGTGTTTCACATTCTGCACACACCTCAGCTTGATCCTTAGCTGCCACTCCCACAAATAATGGCATCCAACGTAAATGGCAGGGCGTATAGGTTATGTGCAGGACTCTGCGGCCAGCGTCTTTGAAATCATCAACTTTAGCAAAATTGGCAACATTCTGAAGATCAGTTCTGAAGAATAGGGTTCATTTTGGATTAATTTAAGTGGTTCATCAATCCAAAGGTGTGTCGGAATTTCCAAACAGAAGATTGCAACTTTATGTGTTTACATGCCCTATTCCTACAAGCGGTAATCAGCCATGCAACAAATTCAATTCAGTGTATGAACTCTTTCCTGTAGTTATAACACGTTTTCCTCTTATCTGCCTACATTAAGAAAGTTCTGATTTTAAATTGTTGTGGGAATGTTTTCTTGAGGTGGATGGATGTAGTATAAGCTTCGAGAGATTCTGCTGGGCGGTTTCCTGTTATTGTGGACAAGATTGCTTTGAGTAGATTTTATGCTCAACAGTAGTCACAAATAAATTAACACAGCTATAAAACAAACACTAACTTACCATATAATATGTTGGTCAATTTGAATTATACACATTTATATTTTATTTGTCTGTATAGCGCCTTTCTACCACAACATGCCACCATCTAGATTGTACAAAATCAAGTCATTGTTTAATTTTAAACAAACAAACTTCTACTTAATTTCTAGGAATGCAGACTGAAAGTGTGTGTTTAACTTGAACAACTGATTTTTTTACTTTACTAGTTTTTTACTATGCGAATATGAACGTCAGATGATATTTTTGTGTACAATACATTTAAGACTTCCTTATAATGATGCATGATAAACTTGCTTAAATCAGTCATTATAAAATGTACATAGAGATACTGAATGCATGCTTTTACATATACAAAGAGAAAATAGGCAACGACGGTAAAACGTCCTGGGTGATATAATAATGGCGAGTAGGGCGGTTTATAAATGCTTTCTGAACTAAGAGCAACCCCTTGTGGTAGACTAAGTAAACTGCAAGTGCAACCTACATCGAAATTACGAATTAGGTTGTCCATCCGCACATACACACTAATGCATTCATTAAATTTAAACAATCGGTAGCCTAAAAAACTATATATATATATATATATATATATACGTTCGATATATATATATATATATATATATATATATATATATATATATATATATATATACCTAGTTCATTATATTCTCGAAATATGCAAATGGAATTGCTCTTCAATGGTTCAATACTTGTCAAAAAGGAAATATGTAGGCCTATGTATTAAATATGAAATAAGGATCACGTACACTCCTGAGCTATGTCATTTAAACAAATTTGGAGGAAAAAAAACATAAATGGATGCAGTTTCGTATTCCAAACGATGGACATTCAAACGTATCAGAGAAGGGTCTGGCTGCAGCCGGTAGGACATGGACATCCACTTCAAACTGCTCAACTGCTACGTCACTCAATCCCGTCTTCCAATGGCCGCAAACACGGCAGCTCTGGGGAGGCGTGGTTTATCTCCGGGCGTGCGAAAGTTTCAATCTCTTTCAATCTCTTCTTTCAAAACCTAAACCTAACCCTAACACTACCTAACCATAACCATAACCACTACTACCCTAACCCCTACTACTACCCTAACCCTGTTGCGCTAGCTTGTTAGTTCTTGATTTTTGATGTTCTTTCCATTACATCTGAAAAATGTCCCACTATATCGATGTTTGAAAAGGGACATCATTTACATCGCTGGCATTAAACCATGCACCTATCACGTAACAGTTGGACGTGGATGTCCATGTCCTACAGGCTGCAGCCAGACATTATAGAATCAGAGGGAAGTGGAGAGAAGACACCTACAGCGAACTCCAGCGGCCTTGAAAGTCAACTGCAGGTTTATAACTGAGGAAAATCTGATTTGAAGGCTGCAAATGTTATCTAGTATCCCCCTACTGCATGCAAATAACATAAAAATGCATGCTTAACAGCAATTTTAAAATTATTACAAATAGTTTATTCAAATGATTGTGTTCAATACCAGTAAGCTTATTGTCCGTAGGCCTTTATTTGGTTAAAAATATTCTAGCTGAAACGTTTCAAACCTGTTATGTTGTATTTGTACTTAACGTTAACCACCCTCTGTGCGCTTGGTGAAACTAGGCGTGGGTTTGTGTAGGCGTGAAAGGTCGGGAAACACGAAAGGCCGTCGGGACTGCGCATACATGCACGCACTATGCAGTTATCATCGGTAGATACAGCTTGAGCAAGTAGGAGACACACCCAACGGAAATATAGCACTCGCCTCTGCATTTAAAGCAATACTCAAAATGGTTCCAAACTATCCTGCAAGCGTCATGTGGAAATTCTTGTCGAGATTGGAGGAAGACTCTAATCAAGCGCGAGAGGTTGTCGAAAAACCATGAATCATGACAAAGAAATGCGACAGAGATTTCAAAGAAATGCGCTCACTCTCAAGACAGCAAACAAGTGCGCGCACAAGCACCGTGGTCATGCAAATACTATGCGCACTTTTCTTTAACAATGACGACGTCCTATAAACAACGGACTCCGGTAATAGGTAAAGCTTTTGTTGATTTTAATTATTTCAAATCTATGTCGATTTATGTAGCCCACGTTAATGTCAAGATGGCGTTGAGGGAGTCAGGTGACCTTGTTTTTCTTTCAGGCTCATGGCGAGTTTATAAACGGAAGTGTAGTTCACGTCGCCTGGAGCCTTATTTAAATATCAGAAAACGTAAGACTGTTATATTACTGTCATTCTTAAGAGAAGTCCCTTTTATGGTATGGCTAATAAAGGTACGATTATTCCGCAAATATCAAGTAGCCTACATTAACACATCGTGTTATCATACGTGCAGACAGACTTGCAGCACATTTCATATTAAGGTTTACACTAGGATGATCACAAAAAAAATAACTTGGTGGCGATTGGGGTTAGGAGAAGGAATGAACACAAAATCAATGTTACATTATATTACACTTCATGAAAACTTAAATTAACTAACTCACAACGAAACCCCACCCAATTTTATAAATTACTTTATTGGTTAGTGGATTTGTAAATCCCGCCCCTGTAGATCTGCTACCTGCAATTGGTCAACGGTGACGACAATCGTAAAACATTCCCGCCTACCGAGAAGATCAAGTTTGAATGAATAAGAGTCTATTCAAGAGGTGGTAGTTTTGTTGGCAGTAATAACTATACTCAATAGTCTTTTGCACATCAAGGATAAACTATTCAGAAATGGAAATGAAGAAGAGAATTCATCTAGAGCTGCGAAACCGCACTCCATCAGACGTAAGAGGAAGACTTGATACTGCTTCAGACAGGGCTAATGGAGAATCTTTCGTTTGATGTCTTGCATGGGGATACAAAGTTTCTTGCAAGTTTAAAATGAGGGTAGCATGTTGCATTGTTGTTCTGTGGACACTAATATAGCCTTTTATCGCTGTTTAGCTAATGCTATAACTTTGTGGCTCTAAGATCCTACAATACGATTGTGCAGTTTGTCAATGCACCGCAGCTTGTGCCAGCAGTATAAACAAGGCGAGCTGGAGAAGCCATATTTGTAACTTTTGAGCTCCGAACGCGCCCCTTTGCGGCGTGTCATTATTATTACAAACGTGTTGTTTCAGGTTCATAGAACGAGTACGACATTATCACAAAACAGTTGTATATTTGTATTGTTTTTATTATGCAACGGGAATTAATACCGACGTGTCGAACGCAAAGGGTCAGATAGTAAATGTCCAAAATGTAAGCAACATACCTACTATACATCGTTATTCTAAATATATAGTCAGAGAATGCAGTAACGCTCACTTTCCATATTCTATTTATCGCATGCAAATGCACTATAATCGGATGCAGAGCCGCAGTGTGTGTAGGCTACTCTACAACTCGTTCTGTAGTATGAACCGATGGCGAAATAAAGTGATTTAAGGGACCTGGCAAGTCTATGTTAGGGACTAACGTATATGGGGTTGCTGTGAAAAGAAACGAGGCTATTCGATTTGTGGAATTTGTCCATTCAAAGCTCGTTTTCCGAGTCGTGTTGCTCGAGTCTAGTTTACAAGAAATGGGATATGCCGCCATTTTACCCAGAAACAAAGGCAATTGGAAGTCACCCTTCATGTCATTCTCATAAATTCGACGTACATAATGTTCGATGCCACATAGACATTGTAGATATAACCCTTATGTAATAGCCTACATATCATTCCATCCGCAAAAATGTTAACGCAAGTAACATTTTATCGTTGTCAGCGAGCTATGTAATCGGATTGTATCAGCCCCTCCTACTTACACACTCCAGCGCGCGTGCGCGTGCGTGTGTGTGTGTGTTGTTGTTCTCATACGAATGTGCCATTTACTGCCAAAAATACATTAACATTTTGTTTTATTTTAATAACGAGAAAATTATATTGACGGTCAATATGAGAAACGTCATTTATTTGGAAACAAATGAAATTGCATGTAAATATATTAAATCTGCTTGTCTACGCCAATTCCAACGAAATATAAACATGTGTTTCGATTTTGCAAATAAACTAACAAATCACCACCTGTCATTGAGTAAGCTACATAATTCAGTGCTGTAATATATCCCAATTTCTATTTCTTGCTGACTTCTGCAGGTGAAAGAGCTAGTGCTGGACAACTGCCGCTCACATGATGGAGAGCTTGAGGGCCTCACAGATGAATTTGAAGAATTAGAATTTTTAAGCACAATCAACGTTGGACTGACAACAGTCGCCCACTTGCCAAAGCTCACAAAGTTGAAAAAGGTTTGGAGTTTTCTCTAAGATTAACACAATGCAGTACATTCTAGCAATGCTTGGGTAACGTGTACATAAAATGCGCTCTTTGTTCATTTGATCACCAGCTTGAGCTCAGTGATAACAGAATCTCAGGTGGACTGGAGGTGCTGGCTGCCAAATGCCCCAACCTAACACACCTCAACCTCAGTGGAAACAAAATCAAAGACCTCAGCACAATAGAGCCATTGGTAAGCCACAAAGCCTACAAGATATGAACTCCCTAAGGAGGTTACGCTTTTGCGGTTTTCCATGGTGCCTGTCTGGTTGATTTTAATATTTTCTAGTAGTTTTACAATCTCCATTTATGCCTGTTGATGTTCTTTCCAATTTATGAGGGAGGAAAAACATTTTCTTTTCATGCTGACCCATTTATTTTCCCATATTAAGAATGTATGTTTTGCCTCTTGGCTTTACTTAAATGGCAAGTCATGGCAGTGTGGTCATTGGCAAGAGGGGGTGCTCTAAAAGCTGGTTTATACTACTCCGTAAAGTGCTGTACGTAGACACGGAGAGCCCTCTCCGTCGTCGGTAACCCTGTCGGAGACCCTCTCCGTAGCTCTGTGTGCATTCAATATTTTGTAACTATCCGTCGAGACAACGGAGACAGCAAGGGCTGTTATTGGTCCTCTAACAATATCATTTCCGGAATCACTACATTACTTTGCATCTTATTTAATTTGCCCCTTGTTTACTTTGCACATTAAGGACCAATAAGATTTGACAAGCTTTGGAAGTTTATTTACAACACTATTTACATGGTTAGTAGTCAGCACTAAGATCGATTGGGCGGCGAATTGCATTGTGTAACTGACATCCCGACGGATGATTTCGAAGGCTTGAGATGTTTCCGTAGTTACGGAGTCGAAGTAGTATACTTGGGCCTTAACTCCTGCCTAGAGGTCTAATCGGACAATTCTGGCAGTAACCTCAAAACGATGTGACCCAAATCCAGTTCCAGGTTTATTAATACACTTTCACCTCCTCTTGATTTTAACAGAAAGAATTGGAAAGCCTGAAGAGCCTAGACCTTTTCAACTGCGAAGTTACAAACCTGAATGAATACAGAGACAATGTATTCAAGCTCCTCCCCCATCTCACATACCTGGATGGCTATGACTTATGTGACAAGGAGGCCCCAGACTCTGACGCAGAGGTGTACGCAGAGGGCCTGGATGGGGACGATGACGATGAAGATGGTGAGTCTGAGTTTAGTAGGCCGTTGATGTAGAATATTAGGAATTTTATGATACCGTCATTCACTCTGCTGAACATTGTCGGTGATTGATGTTTTTTTAAATATGTAGCGTGATTTTTTTACACCTTTTCCTCTTTCTCCACGATGTAGATGAGGAGGATGAAGAGGTTGCACCAGTAGACGATGACGAGGACGAGGGTGAGGAAGACGAAGATGAGGGAAATGAAGAGGAGGAAGATGACTTAAGTGGAGAGGAAAAACCAGATTCGGTAGGATATTATTTATTTTTTTGAGGTGCACTGTGTAGAGGTCTATTTCATAAAGCCCACCAGGTTGCACTGCCATGGTGCATTGCCATTTTTCTACAGTAGTCCCAGCGTACAGATGGCTTAATGTGTGTCTGTCGGTGTGTTTTTACATTTTTAATCATCGCAATCCAATTTTATTTAGTGACCTGTGGGGTATACTACGAACCTCACTGAACATACCCAGGCTTTCTTGGGTAAGCCTGGATCGACAGAGACGCAACTCGCGATCAGAGTTAAATGGTACTACGACGCTCACTTAGGATTTGATTAGTCAAGCCAGGTTTTCCGCTTTAGGTTCAATGCGCATTCACATGAAAGGGGCGTTTATCGCGTCATTGCAGAATTGTTCACCATTAATCCAAATAGAGTGATGATGATTTCAAAATGCATAAGCAACGTCCAACCTGCCTTATTCTAGAATTTAGGGAATTCACTTTAAATAAATCCTATGTAATAAATGTATGGCATATATTTTCAACTGCTGAGAAGTAGCGGCGGTGGAGTAGTGGATTAGTATAGGACCCGAACGCCAGCGACCGGGGTTCAAATCTCGCCGGTCTAGCATCATGCCTTTTACCCCCATAGATGTGGTGCCTTGAGAATATGGGTTCAAGTTCGAAATAAGCACAAAAATATAATTCCATAACCTTGAGTGAATAAGTATTTCATATGAATGACAATTGGGACCTTTATAAGCTTCACATAACTGCGCGTCACTTGGGAGACGAACCCCGCACGCAGAAATTCAAGACCGACGCGCCCTCGGATCAGAACCTGTATCACTCATTAAGAATATTCTCAGGCAATGGTTAAGGATCGGTCCCGAAAGAGCCTCTGTCGGAGAGGCCCCTGTACGAAACAGGCTCCGGGGTCCACGGGAAGGAGGTGCTAGGAGGCTGCGCACGCCGATCTAACCCCACAGACTTGGCGGAAAACCTGCTCCCGACCAGGTTTGGGTGAGAGCATAAGTCACCATGGTGTTACAGCGACACTAAAAGAGATCGACTTTCGTTTCACAGCTAACCCAGGCTTTGAGCGCAACATACCTCGCTAACCCACTAATCGATGTTCGTGGTACAGGGCACTGTAATGACCTTATGTGTTGTTAAAACTGTGTTACATTATTCAAGATAATTGAAAGTACTTTCTACTTGCCTTTCAGGAAGAAGACGACGATGATTTGAATGACAGAGAAGTTGATGATGGGGATGATGAAGATGGTGGTAATTTACATTTGCTATATTGCTGGTTGATCATAATTGTCCAGAGTTTTAGCTTTTTCTTTAGATCCATGGCTTCCAGTTGGGTCCCTAGACCATATTTAAGTTATTAAAAACAAGTTTTGCTCTGTTCTCTCCTAGAAGAAGAGCAAGGCCAGAAGAGAAAAAGGGAACTTGACGAAGAAGAGGAAGAGGAAGACGATTGAGGATTGCTTTCACTTTGTGTACCGACTGTTTAACTTACCCTCCTTCTCACTTCCCAGTCCCATTTGTACTATTTTTTTTTTTTAGTTTATTTGAGTACTTCATGTTAGTGGCCAGTCAGGTGTGTGTGTGTGTGTGTGTGTGTGTGTGTGTGTGTGTGTGAGTGTGAGAGGGGGTTGGGTTAGGGTTAATAACTTAATTTTAAGTATATGAGTAAGAGTTTCTGATTCTCTGATCTTAATTGTGGATTTTAAGCTCCTTTTATGGCGATACGATTTTGTAACGACACCTAATATGACATTTTTTAATAATTATCCCTGTTTGTGTAGGATTTTTTCTTCTGATAAATTGCATATTTTAAAATGGAACCATCCCTTACATAGAGAAAAGGTGCATGTCTGAAAACTCAACCACTGGAACTCATGTACGGCTGTCCTTTTCTTTCCTCGTCTTTATCTTATTTTATTCTTTGCATTGTACATTTTATAAGTAAGTTATACGTTTGTGGTGTCCTAAGTATGCCAATACTGTTTTTGTGGTGTGGAAAACTCTTCGTCTGAACATGCACAATGTGGCCATTCCAGGTCCCATTTCTAAATTATAGCAAGTAAAGATCTACCTTTGTCACAGATGCTCCAATCTCCTGGACCACCCAGCTTTGATAGTTCGGAAGTTACGTGTTCTTGTAAATAATGACCAAAATCTATTTTTTTGTATTCTCTTTGATGTTGGCGGACATTAAGTACAATGAGTTAAACAACAAATTGTAATAAAAATATAAACTTGTGTTTGCAGCTTTATCTAAAATGTGCAGTGTAATACTTATTGGACTTGAACATACTTTGTATGCATAATCTTTACATAAAGAGCAATGTTCAATGTTGGTCTATTGTTTGTGACACGCAGATGGCTGCGTGTCAGAATTTCGAGGGTATAAGAAAATTAGGTCCATTAAACACTCATTCTACACCATATCCAAGTTCATTTATTGTGGTTGCTTTTTAGAAATAAATCCTGTTAGAGATAATGCAGTTTGAGCTACTTTGGGAGATATTCATTTTGTGAAATTAGAACGTTGAATCTTGCCATTTTGCATAGAAACACCAAGAAACGCCAACAGACACAATCCCTATATGAAAGGTTTTGGGTATATTTGGAATAGCGATGTCAGCAGTCTGATTTCATCTTAGATTCGACCCTCTTGAGTGGCAGTTTATGTGCTGCACATACAGTAACACAATCACTTTCTTTTCAACTTGTATTTTCTCAATCTCAACTTTTCTGAACCTCATGTAAAGGAAAACACTGATGTGAAGAGAAAGGTATGAGGATGAAAACTGCTATTTTCAGAGTTGCATTAGTGCAGTCTGAGGGAAGTTCTCCAGATATCGGTGGTGAATACTCAAACCCATCCAAACAGCAGTCGTGGGCTTTCTTCAACAAAAACATACATACATGTACTGTCCTGGTAACCTTAGACGAACACACTCATTGAAGCGTTATTTTGAAGCAGTAAAGAGCCAGCTTGATATTCTAGATTACGCCTCAGATCCCAATTGAGTAACGCAATCAACACCTGTCCAACCATGACATACAAGACTCCCCTCAAAGCCATACTGTGTGTTATTAGCAGAAAAGGGTAAAAAGTGACAAATAAATAAAAGCAATATCAAAATATAAGCATTAACCCCCACCCCACACACACTAAAGGCATCCCTAAAAAAGCAATGGTTTGACAAACAATGCTTCAGACCTCTAGTAACTATACACCAGAAAATATTTGCTTCATACAGTTGTAGGAGAGGAAAGTTCATACAAACATCTAGGTTCCTTCTGTCTGAAAATGTTCAGAGCCCGCCAACATCTGACACACGCAAACTATCCTAATTTGCTGTCATTTATAGACACAGGTGTGGCTGCAACTTGCTGTGATCCAGAGATCTAAGGCCTTGGGGAAGAAGGAAACACGCAACAGGAAAAACAGTCCTTTTCCCTGATTGTTGTTTTTCGCTTTTTCGCAAGCAAATGGAAACAGATTAGAGGGAGGAGTGTGTGTGTGTGTGTGTGTGTGTGTGTGTGTGTGTGTGTGTGTGTGAGTGTGTCTGTGTCTGTATGTGTAAGTATATGTGAATATGTGCCTGTTTGTTTGTTTTTGTGTGTTATTGACTTGTAGAAACTCCCTTAAAAGTCAAATTATTGTCTGGATGAAATAAAAAAGCATAAGGAATCATAAAGTGACAACCCATGAAACGGTTGATTATTTAACATGATTGCGGTGATTACATTAATTTTGTTGCGCCACCCAGACCAGAGCAGAGGTTAAGTTAGTCAGTCACAAGGTGCTCACAGTGGGCCTGGAAGGGGGGACAGGGGTAGTGGCTTTAAAGAGGCTTGCTAGGGTAGCATAAGGATCTGAATGATCAGTCCAGAAGGGAAGGGGGGGGGGGGTCAGAGGTCAGACATTGTTTGGGCTAACGTTCTTCAGGTTGTTTAGCTCCAGTTCCAGCTGCCGTATCCTCACGTCCTTAATGGCCAGCTCCTCCTTTAGTCGCCGCAGTTCCTCCTGCTGCCTGAAGAACATCCGAAGGAGCTGCAGAGAGCAAGGGAGGGGACCGTTTGTACTGGTTATACAGACCCACGCCATTCATCCTCAGATCCATGCAAACCCCTATCACCATCCACCCTCCCTCCCTGCCAACCAACCACTCTCTCACAGGATAGACACACACACACACACACACACAAATATACAGAGATACACACACCTCGTTCTCGGTCCTGGGTGGTACATTTTCTAAGAGGTCAATTCCATTTACCACCACGCTCTTCTTCTCCTTGGCGGGGGCTACGAACACCAGCTGGTCTGACCTCTGGTAGCCCTCCTTCAAGGACATCAGAACTGGGTCTGGTTGGACACACATGAGCACACACACATGCACATACACACACACACACACACACACACGCACACACACACACACACACACACACACACACACACACACACACACACACACACACACACACACACACACCAAGCTTTCATTTGTGAAGCAATTTTGGTCAATTGCAACAGAAGTCCCACAGTTGAACACATGAGCTTGTGTGCAAAACAACAACTGGTACAGATCAGCAGTCGAAATACACAAACAAATACCGCTTCATCAGTGGTCGGATCTAAGAAAATGCAATCCTGTTCATATTAGATGACTAACAACACTACGAACACATAGACACTCGAAGTCAAAGACCAGACAGGATCATGGCTTTCAAGTGAATTATACAGTACACAGCTGAGTTTAACGAGGCATCGATAAGACAAGTACACATGAATCTAAACTTGTTTTCCACACAGCCCCAACAGTGTCCCCAGAGTGTAATTTCGGTCGTCATGACTCAACTCTAGACTTCAGCTTTACATAATAAATAAACTTGCCATGGGTAAGTCACTAGGACATATTCACAAATTCATTGAATAATTATGTTTTGCATTACTTGTTTGATAATTATCCAATGTTATTGTCACTGGGTATGAGGAAGTAGACGTGGCTTGATGGCCAGTTAAACACTTTAATTGTGGAGTTGTAATCACCATAGCTACAGCCTATTTGAAAGCATTGCACACATTGTAAAATGAAGATACACATTACAGGTACTATATAAACGATAACTTAGTGCTCATATATAACAGCTGGCTATATCAAATGAACACACTGTTTTAAATGTACCTGCAATCCAACGGTGAATCACGCAGAAGATCACAGGATTGCTGTGTCCTACACAGCCCACAGTGAGCTCAGACCTTCTTATTATACATGCATGGCTTGAACAACAGTCTATTAAACCACTTTAGAGTGTAGGGCTCCAACTAACAGTTAATTTGATTGTTGTTTAATGTCTTGATTCATTCAATCAATACTCATAATCATCAATACAACAATCATAATGATTAATTAACGATTAATCAGTATGTCTATGAAATGCTATTTTACCCGGTCAAAGCTTATTTTAAGTGATCTTAAATTAGCTCGGTTTGCTTAGTGTATTTATAAATTATCTGTTCTATTCGTTTTATTATCTAAAAGCAAAATATTAAGCATTTGTGTTACTGTTTTAACTTCTTCAACTTACGTAATTGTATGAACACATATTTTCTTTAAGTGACGAACAATGACGTATCTTTATCAAACTAGTTGCGTTTTCAGCACTACGTGGTGTGCCGTTGTCTTTCATGTGTAATTTTACCTCTGTTGATGCCACTTATCCATTCGCTGGCCGTTAGCGCGGGTTGAATTCCTGGGGTCATAGGGTAGATGTCCTCCTGGTATGTGTCCGACTTTAAACAAGGAAGTAGAAGACTCTTTATTTTCCAAAACATCAATGTATAGCCATCGTACTACTATATGCTTCTAAGAGCATCAACCTACCCAATTAAGTAGACCACAACCCATTAGGTAGACAGAAGTGTTGAGCTCAGTGTATTATACGTCATGGGTTATGGAAATAATGCTGATGCAAGGTATTTAAAACAAGTACACTGCTGGAAAGTTATAGTAGTGGTTCTATTGGTTCGGGAATTTGCAGTCCTCTCCCACTCACTCTCCTCGGCACGATCATAGAGATGGGCTCAATCAAGCCCTTGAGGGTCACCAGCTTATAGAAGCGGAACACCTCGCATGCTGCCACATCCAGACCATGCTTCGGCATCACACCTGTAAAGAGCACAAACCATTAATCAGAGTCTGCCAATGAAATCGCGGTTCTTAACGCTAACTGGTTGTCGGATAAAACTGGTTGCTGAAATCCGAAATGCCCGCCATATGGCCCCAAGGTGAATAAGGCCCATACCAAGAATGTTTTAAAAACTACCTATTTATAACACAATCTTTCTTAAACACATTTTTTAAATTGATACCAGATATAAACATGATGGCTTGTCAATGTCAACAAATTCTACGCAAAATTGTGTGCAAGTCAAGAGTGAATATTTATTTCTCGATATTCAAGTAATGGTTTGTGGGGAACCGGTGAGTTTACGTGCCATTGACAGCAATGCCAAATTTTCCTTGGAGTCGTGGGCTAAGCGCGGTCACTTTTGAGACAGGTCTAATGGAGCGACCTACCGAGTCCCTTCTGTGGTGCCGGGGAGCGGTACTCCATCAGGTACTGGAGGTAGGGTTTCTCCGTGGTGATCTCAAAGTAACGGATGTTGCCGTCTCCCTGCAAAATCATTACACAGCGTTGGCCAAGCAAACAACAAGGAGACTTGTTCCCTATTCCTCGGATGAAATTGCATTGGCTTAGATTAGCAATACTGTTTATGTGTCAACAAGTTGCCGTCCTCGAATACATCGACGCAGTCACACCTTGCCGGCCAGGTATAGCATGTGTGTGTCGGCATCGTAGAACGGGAACAGTAGTCCTGAGAGACCATCTATTTCCTCCTCCACCATCGGCATCGACAGGTCCTCCTTAGGAAGACAAACACACAGACGCACAGTCAATACCATTACACATACAGTACCGATGCACCTCACACATTGATTGTCCTTCTACTCCAGGTTGTGGTGCTGACCTGGTCCCAGAGGGCGATCTGTCGGGTGTTCCAGCGTGATACTCCTGTGGTTACCAGCCGCTTCATGTTCCCCAGGAACACCACACGATTCACCCTGTGGTTCTTACAGTTGGCTTGCTACAGAACAACAACAACAACAACATTTTCAAAGCACCATTAAAAAGTGCAGTCTTCAATAAGTTTAGGATTTAAGAGCTATAATGCGCAGTAAGAATATCCAGTGGACTGCGCCTGCCTTTGCATGAGTCGATGAGTTGATTCAAGAGAGTCTATTGCATTACTTCCCTGATTGGATCGGACAATCATTCTTGCCGGTCAATCAGAGTAGTGTAAAATACAATACTACAACTCTCCAACCTGGCGACTGCAGCATTAACAGCATCGGTCCCACTCAGCAGGACGCTCCCTCACCTGCAGGACTCTGCCGGAGCGTGGCTCCATCAGCCGTAGTATCTTGTCCTTACAGCTGGTGGCCAGCAGGCTGCCATCCGTGTTAAAGGACATGCTGAGGATCACGTCTGTGTGGCAGTCGATCATCTTCACCGCTTCACCGACCTCCAGGTTCCAGATCAGCACCTGTGTGTGTGTGTGTGTGTGTGTGTGTGTGTGTGTGTGTGTGTGTGTGTTTGTGAGAGAGAGAGGGGGGGTTAGGCGTTCCTTCCCTCAAAGCGTGTGATAAATTACATAAATAAGGTTTTCTGAGAAAATCAGTCAGGATAAGTGTATAGAGAAACGTAATGAACCAGGAGGTCATGGGACAAAACAGTGACGAAAATATGTAATTGTTCATGTTATCATAGGAAAGTGCTTCTGAGTGTACCTGGAAAATGGACTAGGTGGAGCAGCCAATGGTAGATGCGAGTCACATAATCTAGAATGTGATATGGTAATGTTATTCAAACTACTCCTCCGCATAACCTTTTGAAATATCTGGTAGGAGGTCCGCATTTCCCTGATGAAAATAAGCGGTATGGTGTATGCATAATCAGTTATAGGGTATGTTCGGATCAGAAATGAACGGTGAATTCAAAAGAAATGCAAGCTCTCGGATTGACGTTCACAATACATTGTCACCCCTGTTCTAGTGTTTGATTCCCGCCTCGATGCGTGGGGTGGTGAAGTGGCTGTGGATGGGGCAGGTGGGTTGGCACCTTGTAGTCGTAGCCGGCGCTGAAGAGGATGCCGCTGCTGGTGGGGTGCCACTCCACCAGGCCCACGCGCCTGCTGTGACCGTACAGCTCCAGCACCGCCTCGGTCATGTTGCGCCGCAGACCCTCCTGCGGAATCTCCCATACTCGCACCTGCATGGCCGGGGACGGAGTGGCAGAGCATAAGTCACCTGATGCGAGTCTGTACAGTACAACACACACACACACACGCACACACGCACACACACACACACACACACACACACACGCACACACACACGCACACATGCACGCACGCACGCACGCACGCACACACACACACACACACACAGACACACACAAACAAGCTCATAGCTGACAATGATAACATTATGAAGTAACTCACATTCATTGTTTTTACATTGATTCCTAATCAATAATAAAGCTTGAGATTCCTGTGATAGAAAATATGTTGCATCAGAGTAAGGTGAACCGTGGCTTTAGGATTAGGGCGGATTTGAGCTTGGATAGGAGATCAGCACAAGAGATTACCCTGCAGCAACCAGAGCTGCACTGACCAGACATTAAAACTTCATTACTTACAGCACTGCATACAGACGAAAACTTGAGAGGGTGTGGAAATGTACACGAATAGTTCTTCACCTTAGCATGAACAATAAGGCATTCAGAGTTTGCATCTAAAATATGAACAGTACACATTAGGAAGGTCTTACTTACCGATGTGTCTTCAGAACATGAGGCGATAATGTTTTCAAAAAACGGATTCCACTTGATATCCAAGACGTTACCTTGGTGTCCACAAACTTTAGGGTGGCGGGGGTCTATTCGGCCATACTGGAAAAGACAGCGGGGGACAACAAATCGAAAATAAACAACACATTATATGCCATATAAATTAGCATATTATTCAAACAAATGTCCTTGTAACATCAGAATTCTAATGTAATGCTTAATAAGTGATAAACTGTATTTCAAAGGGACAAACTTCTGTAGTGAACCACATGACCACTGGGAGGCAATGGCTCCCCAAAGGAGTGCTGTGAGTCCTTTAAATATCGGTCATGAGGTCAATAATGTTGATGTTCTCTGGAGCCATTGACCTCTTTCTGGTTTCATCAATGATTAGGCCGAGAGCTTCATGTTGACCTCAGAACACTGTGTGTGTGTGTGTGTGTGCGTGTGTGTGTGTGTGTGCGTGCGTGTGTGTGTGCGTGCGTGAGTGCGTGCGTGCGTGTGTGTGTGAGTGTTAGTGTCGTGTGTGTACAGAGGGGACTAATATGTGTCCAGTATTGGTTCTCATGTGTCCTCAATAGGAGCATAAACCAGCAGACTGAAACCCCACTGCCTCCCTTGTGGCTGTGTGCTTTAAATAATAATCTTCATAATCATCACACAACAGTATCTCCCTCTGGCTGTGATCCCCAGAAAAACTACAGGATGAAAAACCAAAGCGCTAACATGGATTTAAGTTAAACATTTAACTCATGACTCTGTAGGGCAGTATATGGTTTCATGTACGCAATATATACCAATTTAAATGTTCATCCGCATCACAAAACAACTGTGCCACTATCTGGCCAAAGGCTTATATTTAGTTGACTTTTGGGGGTAATAGTTTTAGTGAAGCTCATGTTTTTGGCTTGAATCATGGCATTGAACAGATGTTCTACTGGCACTGTAAACTTAAAGTTATTACTATGCGGCTCAACCCTTAGCTCTACCGTAGGTGTGTGTTCAAAAGGTATCAGATACGTTTGGCTCAGCTATCACCTGTTGTGTTGGCTTTTAATACAATCTGAAGATCACTTCAATATGCTAAATGGGCCATAAATAAGACATCAGTATAAAGTGTATTCCCCAATACATTTACAAATCCGCTTGCTTTGGTCTCCTCTCCAGGCCTCGTAATTAGAGCAGTCAACTTGATGAATGTTGCTGCATGCTAATTCATAATGCTTGCTATAAGGCTTAGCTAGGAGAACATTCACTTCGCTGGCAACTCCCTCTCCCAGATGGCAGCATTTAAATGATTGCACTGAAAGCAATTCAGCGAGTCATTCAACGTATTCGGCCTAATGAATACATTGTGCTTATTCCTAGGGTTTTCTCACAACATGCCAGTTTAAAATGCACACCTGCTCTATGTGGGGACATAGTGCGTATATCTTATGTCCAATGTGACAAATGATAGAAAGAAGCTCTATCTAGGAGTAAGTTCTGTTTATGTGTCCAATGAAAAGAGAAAGTTTTATTGATGTGCAATCATAATTGCATGATAATAAAATATTATCATCATATATAATATATAACCATAACTTTCTATAGCGTTATTGGATCAAGCACTGTAACACGGGAGTAACAACCTTGCAATAGAGGCAGTCAGGTTGTGTCAGTCAGGACTACCGTGCTATAATTAGTATTTACATTTCCTTACCAGTTTAGTTTTATATCTAATGGGTGCAGTTTGAAATTAAAGGGTTGCAGAAATGGGCTTACTAAGATATAATAGAGAAAAGAGTGTACATATGGTCCCACATTCAAATGTTTCATGCAGGTTGCGTTTATTCTGAGGGCCATCTTCTATAGTAAGTATTATAGTAAGTAATAAAGTCAGAACTCTTTTTTTATGTGGGGCCCTAATCCTTTTCCGTAGATAAAACCCACTGTTCCTTATTAAATAACTAGAGCATAGAAAAATAAGAATATACACACAAATACAACTCTGAGTTGGTCTACTCAGAATACTACACTGGCAGGTTATAACAGTGACATACAGGGATGCGGTTTATTTTAACACCCAAAAACAGTGCACTCACTGCATATATCTGTGTCATAATGCTTCTGCCATCATCAATGTTAACGTCTGTAGAACACTGAATACCATTCCTTCAACACCAAATGATACACACATCTGTGCCATTATATATCACCAGTTGTGCTATTCCCACCCACGTAGGCTCTGCTATTCTTGACTCCCTACAGAGAGCGGGAGAGCTAGATAGGGGTAAACATTGTGAGGATGTGGCAACAAAGGACACAGGGAACTGCACCATCAAGAAGAATGCAGGAGCACTGCACTCTACTGCACAAAGCAACCAGTGCTATCTGCCTATAAATAACAGTCATTGTTCCTGTATTCAAATCTTCAAAAGGTGTTTCAATCGCAACCCAGCCTTCAATGGCCACTGGAGGGGCCAGATGCTGCCCACCCCTCCCTTCTCTGATTGGGTGTTGGTTATTCTGGACTGATGCCCGGCCATATGGGCATCTCCACGCGTGGCATCGTTACACGCCAGACCTACTCCACATCGCTGCTCATTAGGCGGCAGATGTGTTTATCTATGTGTAAGAAACACACAAACACGCTTGTTTGAAGAGGGAAAATAAATGCGGCGAGAGTGCAAAAAAACATATTGGATTATTATATAGTCCAGCTATTTTCAACATAATTTTCCTTCTTCTTTTTGTCCGCTTTTTCTCTGATCATTTTGAGTGACACACACACACACACGCACGCACACACACACACACACACACACACACACACACACACACACACACACACACACACACACACACACACACACACACACACACACACACACACACACACACACACACACACACACACACACACACACACAGCTCTAAAGAGTGTGTAATGACCACATCTGCCAAATAGGGCAGGCAGGATTTGATTTTCCAGTGGTTAAAATGTGACTGATGACATCACACATTCCATACTTCTGTCTGTTAAAATAGTTTCCCTTTATTATTCACGGCACAGTTTGAGTATTCTGCTATCACTCAACAATTATAGATTTATATTCTGTATCTAATAATAAGAGCAGTTCAAAGCCAACATAAATACTTTATGCAGACTTTATCAGTTGAGGAGTGAGATACTGTAATATTGTATATACGATACGTTACAACTTTATTTGTCAGTTTGTGCTGAAATTATTTTTGCATCCCTAGGCAACTAATTTAAGGAAAATAGGATGTATACATACAAATCATACATATAGCATCAATAGACATACATGTGAGACAAAGCATTGATAGACAAACATGAAACATAAATGACAGTATCAAGTATGACAGAAGGCAAAGCATACATATATTACAAAGAGTCTACATAAATATATCTAAAATGTCATCACTTGGAGACATTTTATGAAATAAATATTGCACTAGATCTTAATTTTGTTGGTTTAACAAAAGGATTGATTGATGTATAATAGAGTCTGTTGCGTTTGAAAGAAGGAACTATTTGGCCAGGCTGAGCATGCACTTGTTGTGGGCTTCCTGGAAGAGGTGTGCTACAGGTAGTCCAGTGATCTTTGAACAAATTTTAATTTGATGATATAGTTTTGCCTTAGCTTTGACTGAAAGCTGCCAAGCTGCCAAGCTGTAGTACATTAAAGCATTACACTCTGAATCACGAAAACGTAAAGACGACGTAAAGAACAAAGAAATTATTTGGCTACTTGCTTCAAAGAAACTTAATCTCCGCAGGAAATAGATCGACTGTTGTATTTTTTTGCAACTAAATTCTATGTGGGAGGTCCATGATAGATTTTCGTCTATCATGACACCCAAGTATTTGTAGGCTGTGACTAAATTGATTTGTGAATTATGGATCTTCACTGGGGACAGTTGAAGATTAGATGGTTTTCCATAAATGATTTCCTCTGTCTTCACAGTGTTAATGATGAGCAAGTTTTTATCACATCATTTGACTAAACAATCCAAATTTCCCTGGTACAGTGTATGGTCCTGGGATTGGGTGAACAGGGTCACTAGGGTGGAGTCGTCAGAATATTTTAAAATATAATGATTTGGCACACTGGTGGTGCAGTCTGAAGTGCACAAGGTAAACAGCACAGTGGAGCTAATACAGCACAGGGGTACTCCAACACTGGTGGTATTTTGAGAGGATAGTGTGTCGTTTACCTTGACTAGCTTAACCATGTTTGTGAGAAAAGAAAACTACCAGTGAATAAGATAGGGGTTAATCTGAAACGTAATCATTTTAGATAAAAGTATGTCTGGCTGAATGGTGTTAAATGCAGATGAAAAATCAAGAAAAAGAGCCCTGGCATAAGTTTTTGGTTTGATAAGATGTTTAGATAAGATGTGCACCAGTGTAACCACTGCCTCCTCTGTACTACCTTGTTTGTATGCAAACTGGAATGGGTTACCATGATCATTTCTAGTGACTTCATGATCACCGAGGTAAGGGCTATTGGGCGAAAATCATTGTATTCATATAGGCTTTTACTATATTTAAATAATAGAGAGGATGAATGTTATAGTTGATTCTCATATGATGAACAACATTGACTTTTTTGGAGGAATCTAAAATCCATCAAATCTAAATCCCTGGATCCCAAAGGATTTATATATTAACATGAAAAAAAGATTGAACTACATGTTGTAACGAAGCCTTGCAACATACTTGGCATAGGCAACAAACATACTACTATGCCAACACACAAGACAAGACTAACACACACACACACGCACGCACGCACGCACGCACACACACACACACACACACACACACACACACACACACACACACACACACACACACACACACACACACACACACACACACACACACAGCTTCCCTAGTTGTAGCAATATTATTGTATCTGTGTCTTGTGATGTTTGGGAGTGTGCTCCTCTCTGGACTGGATTGCATTGTGCTAGCAAGAGGCCCCATGCCTGGGGTCCGACAACACACCCTGGAAGAGTCTGCCTTTAAAGTGCGAGTGAACCCAAAATAGTGTTTACCTTATTAGTATGTCTTCTATGAACTTGAACAAAATAAGATATGCTAATTTGGTCACCATGCTGAAAAGATAGTGCGATGTAGATAAAACAGGTATAGTATCCTGTTGTTTTTGCCTGTTGCCACCGACCAGTGAACGCCATTCTGAGGAGCTCCTTCGGGGGAGCAGTTCATGGTATTGTCCGCGCCCGAGAGGCATAAGCCTCTTTATACAATTATAGTATACCATGGTGTGTGGTGCATTTTATATACCACATTGCTCCTTAGGATGCTCATGCTCGATGACATACTATCTTCAAAGAAACTGTTTGTTCATTTATGCTCTAAGAGCATGTGTCAAAATATATGAATTTGCTGGTTTTACACAGTCCGCATTTGGGCAAGAAGCATTTTTAGAGCTCATAATCTATAGATTATTACACTAATGTACTTCTAGTAAAGTGCTATTGTATTACCTTCTGTACCGTCCTTAACATTTAAAGGACATTTTCTTCAACTTCACATCGGGATCATGAGCCAGTAAAGTTCTCCTCACAGGCCCTTTGCTGCTTCAGCAAACCAACAGGATTTTGTGGATGTGATTGTGTCAACACAAGTTACCTGGGATACGGGCACAACGATGAAGGAACCACCTCCGGAGCTTTCGGTCACGATGGCCAGGAACTTGGAGTTGACGGCGCAGAAGTGGTTGTCGTGGACGTTCTTGGTGATGGGGATACCATCAAAGCAGTGTTCCCGGTTGGCCACCTTGCCGTAGACGTTTCGAAATTTGGAGCTTCGGTAGGTTGGGCGCCATGACATCTGAGGGAGTAGCATATCAGAGGATGTTAAAAGTTGTACCAATGCAGAGACACCATAATTACTGACTCAATCGCAGAGATAATTCTCAAGAATTACAGAAGAAACAACGAATGCCTTGCACTGTTGCACTGTTGCCGTGCAGTGCAGTGTTCTGCTTTAATCACAGTGTTTTGTTTAACTTAAGTGTGCTGTTTTACGTGACTCTTTCCGTGGTATATTGTGTTGATTAAATGGAGTAAGCTTAGACGAAAGCAGGCTATGGTCTCTGTTATTCGACATAACAAAACGTTTTTCATGAATGTTAAAAAGTATATTACATTTATATTCAATATTTCATAGAGCACTTTTATGGGTAGTCACCAAGAAACTTTCCAATTGATGTTTAAAATAATCTCAAATAATCCATTGCATAATGTAATATGTATTGGCTGGGTTGAAACCCAGCCAAAACATGAAACTCTTTTACCAAATATCTGTTGATTGTCTGTTTCGCAAGCGTGATAATCACAGGCTTGGCCTTGCCAACTGGGCAGCAGGAAATAAATATGTCCTCGACTGGAGACTTTATCAAGAGTTAAAAGACACTTTGACGCTTACAACTAGCCTAATCCCTCAGGAACAAGGGGAACTTCAAATGTTGCCTGTGTTCCTTGTTGGAGCAGAGAGGGAAAACCCTGTCGTAACACGGCTTCATTTTCTCAGTCCATTGAAAGAATGTGTTGATCCAATTCCTGGTTTATTAGACGGAGCAGATGGTGGTGGTGGACATTGTCCCCCGACCACTGTGTCATGTAAGGAGCTAGTCCTAAACAGTGGTGTTTTTGTTGTTTTGCGGAGACTGCGGCAAGATCCCTGCCAGACACTTCAGACTCTGTATCAGTGCTTAGACAGGAAGCCAAGGCGGTCCTCAGATCTCTGGTGGTGCGGCCGGGTGACACCAGCCACTCAGACATCTATGCAGCATTGTTCTGGGGGCCCGTGCTGCTGTGCACTGTAGTATGCACGTAAATAGAACATTCTTCTTCTAATGTTGTTTAGGTCCCCTCAACAACAAGGTTCCGGATAAAAAAAGGTGCAACAACTTTCATTACAACCAGCTTCTATGATTGGTAGAACCCCCCCCCCCCCCCCAAACATTCTGTCCGTCAGTCACCGCTCTGAGACCATCCCAGAGAGATTGTTTTGAATCACATCGCGGCATAAAGGAAGCTTGTTAAAGGAAGAACAGAAGAGGACAGTAGAGCAGCAGAGAGCCTTTGCCTGAGGGCCGGAGCTCCACACAGAGAGAGGCTGAGGGACACGTTACTGGCTCGGAGCAGGCCCTCACAAGGATGCTCATTCATTGGTCACTGGAGTAGGGCACCGATAGGATATGTGTGTGCATATGTGTGACTGTGTGTGTGTGCGTGTGTGTGTGTGTGCTGGTGTGTGTGAATGAGAAAATATGTGTGTGCATATGCGTGCGTGTGTGTGTGTGTGTATGCACGTGCGTGTATGTGTGTGTATGCATGTGCGTGTATTTGTGCATGTGTGTGTATGCGTGTGCATGTGTTCCTCTCTGTGCATTTGTGTGTCTGCATGTGCGTGTGTCTGTGTGTGTGTGTGTGTGTGTGTGTGTGTCAGCCTGTTTGTGGCTGTATGTGTGTATTCTGACACAGAGGAATACAAACATCAGTAACGCGGACTAGAAGCTTTTTTGTATCCATCAGCTCTGGTCACAAGACTAGCTGTTCCAATCAGGATTCCTACTAGTGTTATAAGTCCATGTCTTCCTCATAAACGGTGACAGACATTTTTAAATAACATTATCTTCTTTGCCATCTGCATTGCAATAATACACAATATAATGCTCACTGGAACTTAAACTCATTAGAAATTGCCTCTTACCTTCTGGGCGTGGGCACAGTGACTTTATAGCCACTCTTGTTGAGGCTTTCTCAGACTGCAACCAACCACCCTTCCTCTCCTCTTCCCTCGTTCATAACCAGCACGACTGACACTTTCGGCTCGTCCTGCCTTTCTTTCTCTCCCTCTCTTTCGCTCCCTCTTTTTCTCTCATGCCTCCCTCTCTTTGTGTTCCCTCCCACTCCTGTCTCCCCTCACCCCTCCCCGTCCTCTCTCTGGTTCCGTTAACTGGAAGGATACCCCTCAATTCCCTTCCTACCTCCCTCTGTCCTGTCACTCACCCTTTCCTTTCTCTTCCTTAATGTTAATGGTTAGTTAGCTACCCAACCAACCAACCAATCAACCAGAGAGTGAGTAGTGATTGACTGAGTGAATGAGTTAGTTAGTCAAATTGTCCGGTAGTGTGCGAGTGAGGTAGTTTAAACTAAGTTTGCCTTCGACAATCTTCCCATACGTTTTCTATATCTCTAGTGGCGCCTCAACAGTGTTTCATGTGTTACGGTGTTAAGAGCATTTCGGTTGGTATCGTCTCGAAATGGCCTTGTGTTTTCCCTCACAGATCGCGAGAGAGCTAGATAGATAGATAGATAGATATATACATACATACATACATACATACATACATACATGCATACATACATACATACATGCATACATGCATACATACATACATACATGCATACATACATACATACATACATACATGCATACATACATACATGCATACATACATACATACATACATACATACATACATACATACATACATACATACATGCATACAGACATACATGCATGCATACATACATACATACATACATACATACATACATACATACATACATACATACATACATGCATACATACATACATACATACATACATACATACATACATACATACATACATACATACATGCATGCATACATGCATACATACATACATACATACATACATACATACATACATACAAACATGGAACATAGGGGGTAGGGAGAGGGATAGAGAAACAATAAAAGAGTAAATGTATTTATTTATTACACATCCTGCTCTTCCTTCCAACTCAGAGCTCTCCTTCCTCAAGCCATGCTCCATGTTAACAAGCCTACAGCCTGAGGAAGCCTTGCTCCCTCCCCAGTAAAGTGGCTGCCCTAGTGGCACAGCTGGCAGCTTCTCTTTCTCCATCCAATAACCCTGCTGCCACCACTCTCTGTCTGTCCACCCAGGGTCAAGGTGAGAGGAATTACATAATCGTCATTGCTATGTTATCGTCAGTACTGCCTGTCGGTGGTTATGTTTGTATGCAGCAGCGTTCTGCGGGGCAGAGCGTTCGAGAGCGGGAGTTAGTGTATTGATTGACTTTATAACAGCGTTCCCTGAGGCAGAGGTTCTGTTAATGTCAGCTGCTGCCCTCCCCTGTCCTCCTTCCCCCCTCTCTTCATCCATCTCCTCTTCTTTCTCCTGCCATCTAAGAGTAGCAGATTTGTCGCTCTTGGTACAGAAAACTTAGGACAGAGAGAGAGTGACGGAAAGAGAGAGGGAGATATGACTCAGAGGTGTTGTTGTCATTGTTAATAGTATACATTTGCTCTATAATACTATGCATTGTATGATAACCCGCCGACACGTTCTGTGAGGGCCATCCGGAAGCCTATTGACATTTCTTTTAGCTGTGACATGTTCAATGTCAAAAATC